>NW_024724401.1:0-17579 GCF_018991925.1 Homarus americanus
GAAATGACCTCGAAAACCCATAAGTGGCGAGTAATTAGCATTGCAAAAGTAATTAAAATATTCTAAAAATCATTTGAACATTTTCTAAAAGCCATTTGAACAAGTTATAATCAAGATATCAAATTTTGGTTAATAGATCCTTAAGCAGCACATTCAGGAGTACCTATACTGAAATTTTGAACAAAATCCATTTTTTGGCCGAAATGAAGAAAATTGTAAGTCTATAGCCTTAAAGGATTTTTGGCCAAAAATACGTTTTCTCTGCTATTAGCGCCCATAACCAGTTCTAAGGGACAACCCTACCACAGGAACCAAACCCAAAAAGGCACCTTTTTGCAAAATCTGCATCCATCCTCAAATGGGTTCGTCAAGCGTACAAATTGTAAAATTCTTTAGATTCTTCGACACGTGGTGAATCCGATGCACAGTTCCTGGAAGGACTGGCTTCCACAAGTAGCAGAATCCATCAATGGATCTATCAATAGCTTTTCAGGAAAATAGCCATACTACATAATTTATGGTGCCAATAGATGCTTGCTCTATGATCAACTAGCAGGAACCCCACAACCTGTATGCAACATGGATGACCATGCCAAGAAGCAAATCAATGTTTTCACAGCATTCATGAAAAAGTACAAAAGCATTTAACAGCCTCACGTGCTGAAATGATCTGCAAGCAACATAAAAACCCAAGCCTGTAACTCCAAAAATAGGAGACGCAGTAACGACAAAAGCACCGGAACGTACATCAAAACTTTTGCCTAAATTCACAGGTCCCTACCTGATTAAAGGAAAAGAACATGGAAACAAATTTCATGTAGTTGACCCAACGACAAATGTCACTGACATAGTTCATGTAGATAGAATGATAAAAGTTAGCAGACACTTAGTAAGGACCCCTAATGTCAGTTAATTACAGCCTACTTCTACTACGACAGTTGCTCAACACAACAATAAACAATACATCATGACACAACAATAAACAACACATCACAACAATAGACAATAAATATCATCAAAAACTGTGATCAGCAAACAAAAAACATTAATTATCCTCACCCCTTTCAGGCATGGCTTGGATATCGCTACTCCTGTTGGCATGGAACGCTGTGGCAACAGCTGCATCCCCAGCAAACATCATCAAATCCAAAGCTTTAGTTGCCCCACTGAGCAAAGTACTTATAGTGGAAGATGTCGTAACTGTCAAGTACCAGCACCAAAGTTTAGTGATATATGCCTGAGGTCAATAGCTGTCCACATTGAAACAGCTATAAGTACACAAGATCTCAAACAACAGTCTACCATCTCACTTCATAACGCCTATATGAAGCGTCGACTCAAATGTGTATGCACTTGGAGGGAAAGCTGCCCACGACTCCTGAAGACGTCAGGAACAATGTGCATTCTCATAAAAACCGTGGTCTATTTAATTTTGTCGAGTTATTAAGTAACACCCTATTTGGTACGGCAACTGCAGAAGATGTAGCTAAACTAGGGAAACGAATGAACGCAGTTTCAGAAGCAGTCATGAAACAGAATAGGGCCATTGCACAGTCTTAAACAGCAGTAAAAAAAGTAATCAACTAACATGCATGCAACTGAAGCCTCTGTGCAAGCTTTCACTGTTACCAATAATCGGCCCATAGCCGATTCAGTGAATGCAGGTCTAGTCATGTAGATGCACAACTATTGCCGGTTGGTCAATTTATTGCCGCTTTACATATAGCTCACGGTCGCTACCTAATGATACTGGACACAGAAATAGTCCAGGTATGAATCCCTGGGAAGGATCTCATTTACCTAACAAGAGTAGTGTGCACCTTGGTGCTAACAATCAGCTGCAGTACCTGTGTATATTATTATTAGTAGTTTACATATGCACAAAAATGAAGGTCAGATTTGAGTCAAACACCAAAAGTACACACGAAAGAAAACTTATTCTTATACCAAAAAAGCCAACCCACCAAACTTAACCTAACTTATAGGGAAATGAAGAGAAAACACGGGCTTAGTGAGGAGTATAACCTCAGGTAAACATGGCCTGCGGACAGTCAATGGATTAACCTTCCTTTTGTCAGAAAGTAAAAATTCACCTAGGAATCTTTTTCTTGTGTAATAAACAACAGAAATATGGTTAGTTATCATGACTTTTGTTATAGAGGATAATAAATAACACGATACAGTATGTCCACCTGTGCTTGACGACTCCACTACCTGTGCTTGATGACCCCACACCTGTGTTGACGACGACCCAACATAATCTACTAAATTAACCATTACATTCGTTTTATCTCGCCACAATATTATATATAATAAGCACTTGGCATTATAATTATTATATATCTGATATAATATTGTTATTAAATGTCTTACCAACGGCTCAGCCAGTTGTTTCCTGGACTGTCAAATCGTTGTTTACACTCCAAGTCCGCCATGTTTGCTTCACTAGGTACGAGGCTTGGCACTCTTGGCCTCACGCACCTAAAACAAAAATAACAAAAGTTTATAATTTATTTAATCTGTACATTAATGTATAATAGAATGTGTTTGCATTAAGATAGAATAAAAAAATATGTTTCTATTTCATGGATATCCTTTTACATTAATGTTGATCTATTGTGATACTTTACTGTACTTATTTTGAGAAAGTTATATTTGGTCTGAGCATTTTGAGGAACATTGTGGGAATATTTAAATGTATGCAGAGTTCCATATAAAAATGGCAATAATTGAGATGTACAACGATAATTATTGAATCAACATTACTGTATAGACGAGAATGAAGAGCATGTTCATGATAGTAGGAACAGGAAAAACATAAATAAGGAAGAGGGTCTGTTCCAGTGATGAGTAGAAGCATAGTACAGAAGTAGGGAGAGGGGATATCCCAGATGGAAGGATAAGGCGAGGGCTGAAATAAAAGTGGGGGAAATGGACATCCTGAAAGCAAGTGTCTGCATGTAAATATGAAGCACAGTACAGCATAGTTATATTTCAGGAGGGACGTTTTGTTAGATTGTATGAAGCGATAAGATACACCCAACTTTGGAAGAACACATCTCTTATAGGAGTGAATGCTGTGGGTAATAACGAATGAAGAGAGTATTTACACATTTCCAGCCACATCATATTAAACGATCAAAAATTAATATTCACTAAATTTATCAGTAATTTTATATTTATGAGACAATAACCATAAGACTGATCCTCAGTTCTTAACATCTTCACTTATACAGACTTTTATCCTGGACAGGCACACAGTAGAGTACTTTAATTTAGTACAGGTACTGTACTGTACTGTATATTTTGTCATTTACGTAGAAGATTGAAGAGCTAAACTCTCACCTTTGTTGTTTAGGCACCATTTATTAAACTCATACTGTGTACTGCAATGTGCTTTCACATCAATAAGGATCAAGTTCAACTTATGTTTAAAGTAACTAATTTAAGGACTGTTCTGATACAGGTTAATATAAACAACTTTGTCTCCAAGTAAAATCTTTGCTAGCTGGATAACTAGAAAACTAAATGCTGTACAGTATTCCTTTTTCTGGACTTTTTTTTTTCAAAGAAAATTGGGCGAAAATATTCCTACTAGTCCTGTCAGCTTGAATGCAGCTGAGCCAGTTGGAATAATTTGATGCACTACAGACCACAAGATGATAGATGGCTGCAAATAATGGGAAACAATTAATTGTTTTTCTACTGTATTTAATAAAGATACTGTACTAAGCATTGGACGACACCTGTAATGGGTGATGGCTTCCTGCCCAGCCCAGTGAAAATCAAAACATAATTCACAAGTTTCTTTAAATTTCCTTTATTTTTTCTTATCCCGTCTGGTAAAACAGTGACCACAAACTTGTGTACACGTATTCCTCAGGCTAGCAGAGGTTTTACGATACAGTACTTAACAAAGTTATTTTATACATAATGTATATTAATGCATATTTTAGATGGTATCCACACATATACCTAGAACTTGAAGAACAGTGATGATGCATAATGCTGTAAACAAAGCACAAACCTTTCCTCAAACAAATGTAAGCATTTAATGATAACATCAAGGACAAATAACCAAATCATATTGACCATCTATGGTGAAACATGACAATATAAGGAAGGCACCAATGAGGAGCCCAAATTTACAAAAATGTATTATTAGCCCAATTGGGGACATTAATTATTACCATACACACACTTTTGCACAGTGAGGCAAATGAATGACTTTCAAGTATTTTTCATTAACTCAGTAATAAGTACTACCCAAGGACTAGTCTGAAACTCTTGCATATTGATCATATTATAATCTATTCATTGCATATACAGTACCAGTAAATTGGCTAGAGGAGGACTGTGGCTCTTAATGCTACTCCTCTTTACAGTTCAGTGCTCTTTTTCTAATTCCTTGTAAAAGCCAAATTCAAAAATACCATTCAGGACATTATATTATTATTTTGAATTAGGTATTCTTGAGAATAATTTATTCATCAAAAAGAGAAAACATTACCTTCATGTATTTAACAAAATACATCTAAGATGTACAGCACAACAAATTCTCATAACACTTTCTTTCCACAAACCTTTCTGGTACGAATGGCTAGTTGTATTTGTGTTGTTTAATTCTAGTTGCATTTATAAAGTTCCTTGCAAGGAATGTAATATGTTTTACTTAGGCCATTCATAACCTTCATGTCCATAAACCTAATAGGCAGGGACGGTTTTTCGTTATACACATGAGTAAAAACCCCAACAAAACCAGACCTAAACCTACTGTGTGTGTTGGTATACGTTCTCGAGTTGTTGGTAAGGTTTAATGTTAGATTTTCTTAATGTTTCTGAATGTAAAGTGTACTGATAAGATATTGTATTTGATGTTGTTGCTAGGGGGTAGCGGCGGGTCAGACGTATTAACCCATAACAATTTTAATAGCTCTGTGTGCCAATTGTAATACATGGCATAACACTAACTAAACCAAAGTTTTAATCATACCTTAATTTAAATTCCTGGCGGAGGGTGAATCAAGTCCTGGTGTAGTTAACTGTGGTGAATACTCTTGTAGTTCCCACATGTTTTAATTGACTTCACTTCAAAAAGGACACTTGGAAAATTCACTACGGTACCTCGTTGTACTTTTAATGTTCACTAGAAAAAGGGATTCCACGCGTGAATTTTTCTTTAACCTTCAATTAGGTTCACTACCTCCGTTAACACTATTTATTTCCATTAATCCAATCAAGTTATGGGCCCATAACACTTCACTTGGCATCAGTGACAAATATCCTCTAATCTCATTGAGTCACGTCAGGTCACTTCACCTTTTAACCAATATTTCCCATATATTAACACAACACTTCACGTTACGGGTCCTCCAGCACTTCACAACACTGAACACTTCCACTTATATCAGTATATAACACCGAAAGAGTATCAAGTTTGTAAGGCAATTGTCAAAAATGAAGGAATAATGCACAGGTCCACTAGATCCCGTACCGGACACGACCAGGGAGTGATGTTGTGGCTGTCAAGCTGCCAGGGTTGCCAACTCGGATTTTCAAATGTCGCTAGGCTGGTACCTAAAAGTAGCTAAATGTCGCTAAATCTTCCATGGAAAGTCGCTAGCTATTATTCCCCCCCTTCAGTAATTTGATGCAAATAATATTTTCATAATGCCAACTATAATGGACGGAGTATAAATAAAATGCATTATGTAAAAATAAAAATATTATTTTTTTTAAAGTTTAATGTGCACACTTACCTATTATTCAATAGTAATTGCATCCCAGTCCTCTGTAGTGGCTACTCTCCCCTACAACTCCCAACTGAGCTCCGGCCGCACTCCGACCAGCCAATCAGCGTACAGCCAGCTACGCCGAGAGACTAGGTCTATGCAGAGGACGTAGGGGTACGATCGCCGACCTAGTCTCGACCATCAACCTCCAGTTCAGGATCAGAGCGTTTCACACCTTACGCTTGAGCCGCTGTGATTGGTCCGCTCGCTACGCGCAGCCCAGATCCTGATCCTGGTAAATTGTATAACACAATGAATAACTCCCGGCAGGAGTCACAGACGCCTCCTAACCGCGATCCCCGCCTAAACCGCCAACCTGACGACCCGAACCACGACAGGCTTCGCACAGAGAAAGCAGACCAGTTACGCGCCTTCAACGAAGCCCTGAAAAGCAGGAACTCTGCCACCACCTCCAACAACTCCACCACCACCACCACCTCCACCACCACCACCACTGCTACCGCTACTGAGGACAATTGGACGAAGGTAGAAAATAAGAAACGCCGACGTGCCCTTTCGGGAAACGATTGCCGTCAAGCAGCCCCCAAGGCACCCATCACCACCACCAGCCCACCTCCAACGACACTGCCAAAATTCCGGATCACGAAAACGGACGCAAAAACAACATATGCCGCCGTCACAGAGATGGAAAAGCAAAACCCACTGGCCAAGTTCTCAGTGCGGCCCAACCTAAAGGTGGAGATGATCGTTCACCCCAAAGACAAGAACTCCGCCACCACCCTCGACACTTACCTACAAAACACCACCACCATTACTTCAACCAAGCTAGACCCCGCCCAGAAACTGATGAAGTCGGTAGTCCTCCGGTACCCAAAGGAACTACCTCTCGAACCCCTGGAGAACCACCCGAAGATCCTAAAAGCCGAGAGATGCTCTCCCCTGTCCGACAAGACGGCCACCACGAAACAAGTCCTCATAACGCACTACGGCTCACCCCCCAGCACCATAGACCCCAAAACCTGGGGGATCTACGAAGTGAGGCCCTTCGTCCCAGAGCCCCTGCGATGCTTCAGATGCCAGAAATACGGGCACCATCAGACAAGGTGCACGTACAGGGAAATCTGCGCAGTCTGCGCACAGAAGCACGGCACACAGTCCTGCCTCACCAAACTGAAAAAGGGGGAAAAAATTGCCCCCAAGTGTGCCAACTGCGGGGGCAAACACCACGCCTGGAATCCTGGATGCTCCGAGAGAACAAAGAGGGTCCAGGCAAACCGACCAGCAGCAAGACCGGCCCCCACCGCCTACACACCAGCCCCACCAAGTACCTTCGTGTGGGGAACCCAAAGGCCCAAACAACAAAGACAACCTCCTCAGCCAGTCAACACCCAAAGTGCAGCCCAGTTTCCTGGCCTCACTACAGCCACACCTCAGCCACCCAAGCAGCAGAGAACGACAACCACGAGAAAGACAAAAGAAGCACACACCAAGGCACCAGAAGGAATGATACACATATCAGACCTAGCCAAGGTACTGACAACCTTCGCGGAGGGCCTAGCCGGACTACTGGGCCACAAGAACCAACCCACACAGCTCCAAATACTCATGGGGAGCGTCCTCGGGCAAGTCGCCACAGCTCCAGCCACCTCAGTGGAGGAAGCCACGCCGGTCCGCACACGAGTAACAGCCGAGGTACACTCTACACCGAAGAAGGCCACCAGAGAACCCAAGATACCGACAGCTCCCAGAAAGAAACTGGACGTTTCAACTCCCCTGAACCGAACCACGGCCCAGAAGGCAAAAACCACAGAACACGAAGACATGGACCTGATTCAGTTGGAATCGAACTTGGACATCTCCATCGAGGACCACCAGAAGTCCCCGATGAAACAGTGGTGGAAAACGTCAGCACCCTGAACATCCTAACATGGAATGCTCAGGGCATCAAAAACAAGAAACACCTCCTATAAGAAGCAGCAGCCAAGGACAAGCTTGACATCATACTCCTACAAGAAACACTTCTACAAGAACACCACTGTTTCAAATTCAGCGGTTACAAGACATACAGGAGGCATTTCACGCAGGCGTCAACAAGAGGATGTATGATCTTGGTCAAGTCAAGCATACCCTCCGCCGACGTCACGCAGCAATTTCCATGTGGGGAAAACATCGAGACACAGGCCGTCAAAGTAACCCTCCAAGAACGGGAATTAACTGTTCACAACATCTACAAGAACCCAAGGGGCTCACTGGAGGTTACTCAATTATTTGCTTCGGCCGCCGACCACGCCACACTCATAGGAGGGGATTTCAACGCACATCATCCCTTCCTAAGCTCGGCAAGCCCCACAAATGAAGACGGCCTACACCTATACACCACCTTTCAAGATACACCTGAGATCTGCCTCCTGAACACCGGAGAGCCCACCCACACTAGGGGAGGAAGGCTAGATCTAACCTTCGTCTCCAGTGCACTACAGCCTTCGGCCTCCTGGCAGATACACCCCACGCTGACCAGTGACCACTTCGCCACCCTAACAACGCTGAAGGTGAACAAACTCCCCACTCCACCCCCCCTGAGATGGAGATACAACACTCAAAAGGCAGACTGGGGACTCTTCAAGAAACACTTGGCTAAGTGGCGCGAAAAATCACAGCCGGCCGGCGCAGCACCCGCGGATGAGACAACCCTCCACCACCAATTGGTCGAGGCGTTTCACCTAGCGGCAGAAGAGGCTATCCCAAAAACAAAACCCACATCAAGACAGTACAATGATTACTGGTACTACTGTCCCAGGGTGAAAGAACTCAACCACAGAGTGAACATGGCCCGAAGAAACTACAGGAGACATCCCACGGCAACAAACAGACATCTCCTGCAAGTCATAGTCAAGGATACCAGGGAAGAGAAGGAAGAAATTAAAAACGCAAGCTGGCTCAAGTGGTGCCCCGAACTGAACGAGCACACCACCCTTGGCAAGATGTGGGCCCAGATCCGAAGGGCATCTGGGAAGGCAACACCACCACCACCAACTCATCCCAACCCAGAAGAGGAAGCCGAGAGACTTGCAAAACTGTTCTCTGACCGAGCAGCAACGAAGAACCTCCCGAGACAGGCGGAGGAGACACAACGGCGTCTGCGACAGGTCAGACTCCAGATGATCCAAGAGGCCTGCAACAGTGAAGATGACACTGACAGACCATTCAACCAGCAAGAACTCCAGAAGTCGCTAAAACGAAGCAAGGACACAGCTCCAGGGGCCGACAGGATAACCTACTCCATGCTTTCTCATGCCGGTACAGCCTGACACGAGGCTCTGCTGCAAGCCATCAATGCTTCGTGGACAGCACAAAGACTCCCACCGGAATGGAAGAAGGCAGATATACAGCCCATTCCGAAGCCCAGAGAACCAGACAAGCCGAGGCCCATCTCCCTTCTCAGCTGCATAGCGAAGACCGGAGAAAGAATGGCTCTCAACCGACTCAAGTGGAAAGTAGGCAGCCCACACCCTCACATCTTTGCTTACACCGAGAACACCGGCACAGGCAACAACATCGCCGAGATACTCAGCACAGTGGACAACAAACCAGCTCTGGTGGTCTTCCTCGACCTGGAGAAAGCCTTCGAACTAGCAAATCCTTTGGCCATTACAACTACGCTCGCTAAAAAAGGCGTCAAAGGAAGGTTGCTGGGGTGGATCCAGAACTACCTCACACAGAGAGAAGCACGAGTACGCTTTCAGGGAGCAACCTCAAGCTACAGGGTCCACGAAAACGGAACCCCACAAGGAGGCATCCTCAGTCCAATGCTGTTCAATGTCCTGATGGAAAATCTAGTCAAACTTCCCTTCAGACAAACAGCCAAGCTCCTATGCTATGCAGACGACTTACAGCTTATAGTAAGAGGATCGAACAGACTAGCCAACACGCAACACGCACTCCAACTTATAGAAGAGGAGTGCAACAGACTTGGACTCAAGATAAATCCAGCCAAGTCGAAAGCGATGGCCATCTGCACAGACACACCAGACAAGACGCTCTCCATACAAAACACGCCGGTAGTCTGGACCAACGCCCACCAGTGTCTTGGAATCTGGTTTGACCAGAAACTCACCTTCAAGCCGCAACTCGAGTATCTCAGGCACAGGACGAAGAGCAGACACAATATAATGAGGTCGCTCACCAGCAAATCCGCAGGAGCAAACCTTCATGTGCTCAAAGCCTACTACACAGCCGCCATCAGATCGCTGGTAGATTACAGTGCTCCAGCACTCATTGGACTGAGAGAAGACCAAATAGCTAAGCTAGAAGTCATTCAAAACAATGCTCTCAGGACCATGCTCGGAGCACCCATGTGGACCAGAATTTGCAATCTGCAAATGGAAACCGAGCTACCACCCCTGGCAGTACGAGTCAAGCAGGTGACAGCCGGTCTCCTCGCCAAAATCTGCAGAGCAGAAAAGCCCACAGCTGCCAAGATTCGAATCAGTGCCTCTCTCCACCTCGACCACAGAGTGCGAGGGGCCACCTGGTCGCACGAGGCAAGCGAGGTCATCCGACACCTGCAAGCAGAAACACTCGTCAAGAACAACCAAGACACACGAGACAATGGTTACACTGTTCCTCCACCATGGAGCCCTCCACCAGCCACACTCAAATTCACCGACCTCGGCGACAGTAAAGCCAACCTCCAGAAGGAGGACCTCAAAAAAATATCTCTCCAAGCCATAGCCACCGAGACACCGGCTGATGCAGCATCATACTTCACAGACGGCTCGGTGGACCCAAAACATCACAGATCCGGAGCGGCCTTCTACCCCCAAGGTCAGACCCTCAAATGGAGACTTTCCAACGACTGCTCCACCCTACAAACAGAACTGGTAGCAATCTCAAAGGCCCTACAACACGCTGCAACACAACACAACAAGTCCGTCATAATTCACACGGACTCGAAATCGGCCATGCAAGCGCTGCAACACAGTCAACCAAGAGACAACGTCCACATCATCACCTCGATCCTCGCACAGCTACAGGAATTCCAAAGCCAAAACCGACCAGTCGTCTTACACTGGATTCCCAGTCATGTAGGGATCGGAGGAAACGACGTGGCAGACGAAGCAGCCAAGGCAGCTACACGTTCCAGTAGCGTACACATCCAAGTTCCAGCAAGTGTGCAACAGATCAAGAATCACCTCAGAAAAACTACCAAGCTCCACATCAAAAAGAGCTTCCTTCATGCACTCAACGCTGGTTCCCAATCAGCCAAATGGTACCTGGCGGCCACAAAAGGGGAACCACCTTTCGCAGACAAGAAAACTCCAAGACAAACCCAAGTCAGCCTTCACCGACTACGACTAGGGTACAAGTGCTCCTGGCAGATAATAGGAAATGACGTCACGGAATGCACCTACTGTCAGGAGCCAGCAGCCAACCCACTTGAACACTATCTCCTCGATTGCGAGGTCACACAAAGCCTCCGAGACAGAACTCAAATCTCCCAAGAAACACACACCACACCAGCGGCCACTCTAACCCGAAAGGCCCACACAGACCACATTCACCACCTACTCCGGGTCATCACACGATACCCACCACCCAGATAGCTTAGAAAGCATCCTCTCCCAGCAAGTGCGGACCCCAGTTCGGGGGCGCGCCACTCCGAAGCTGACCACGTCCAAGAGTGGGGGCTGGTGGTAAGCGTCCACTGATCGGGGGTCCGCTCACACTTGCAACCTGCAGTATCCCTCCAATCTGCAGGTGGGACCACCTCCAATCCCAATCCGGTCTGGCTGCTCCTGGAGCTCCAGCCGAAACCACCAAACGGTCCGCCTATAGGCAAAGGCCCGTGTCGGACTACGGTCCGACAATCTATACAACAACAAACAACCAGGCCGCCCGTATTTACTATTTCGTCGTCGAGATGGCCCGTACTAAACAGACTGCCCGCAAGTCCACTGGAGGCAAGGCTCCACGGAAGCAGCTTGCCACCAAGGCAGCTCGCAAGTCCGCCCCAGCCACCGGTGGTGTCAAGAAGCCCCATCGTTACAGGCCCGGAACCGTCGCCCTTCGTGAGATCCGTCGTTACCAGAAGAGCACAGAGCTACTCATCAGGAAGCTGCCCTTCCAGCGCCTGGTGCGTGAGATCGCCCAGGATTTCAAGACTGACCTGCGCTTCCAGTCGTCTGCCGTCATGGCTCTGCAGGAAGCCTCTGAGGCTTACCTGGTGGGTCTTTTCGAGGACACCAACCTGTGTGCCATTCACGCCAAGCGCGTTACCATCATGCCCCAGGACATCCAGCTGGCCCGGCGCATCCGCGGAGAGCGTGCTTAAGTCCTCTTCCTTGGGGAAAAAGAAAAAGCACAACAAAACCTACCAGACATCTATAACTCGGCCCTTCTCAGGGCCAAAGAACTGTTCTGAAGATAATTTTCATGACAATCGAAATGGTTGGTGGTAGGAGAGCGTTAATTTCGGTTACCCAAATCGCCTAACGGTAAGTTGGTAACATTCGTGCAGGCACGAATGTATAGTAGGTCATCAATTCGGGAGGTGGGTGGGTGCAACAAACAAGAGCTAGTAACAAATAAATGTATAAAGAATAAGTAAGTAAATAAATAAATAAAATAAAAGAAAATACAATAAAATACAATAAAATAAAATAAATTGTTTACATGAAATAGGCGTGCTGCAAACATGAAATGAAGCCCAAACACACTCCATGTATGTCACTTTGCAGTGGGTGTAAAAGTACTCCACGCAGAATTTATTTATTTATTTATTATGTTTCGATTTAGTCCGGTTTCTACGCCAATAGAGAATGCAGATTATTATAATTTTTTTTTTTTTTTATTTTCCTCTCAATATATCACTGTCGGTAACAGTGTTTTGTTGACGCACAAGTAACTTCTCTTTCGCTTGGAAGAGATGTGGTCCGGACAGCTGTCTGGATTTCCCGACTTGTAATGGTGGAGCGTTTGTTGTAGTGCGCCAGGCGGGAAGCTTCGGCAGCGATGCGCTCGAAGATGTCGTTCACGAAAGAGTTCATGATGGACATAACTTTCGAGGAGACTCCTGTGTCGTTCACGAAAAAGTTCATGATGGACATAGCTTTGGAGGAGACTCCTGTGTCGGGGTGCACTTGCTTCAGTACCTTGTAGATGTAGATGCTGTAGCTTTCCTTCCTCCTGCGCTTCTTCTTCTTGTCACCCTTGGCAATGGCCTTCTGGGCCTTTCCAGCCTTCTTGGCAACCTTTCCGGAAGTTTTGGGAGGCATGGCGGCACAGTTACTCGTGGCGCGGAGCGAGAGAATTGAAAACTGGCCCGACTAACTTTTCCTTATATACCGAGCGGGCCGCTCAGGATCAGACTGGCTGCAGCTACGGCTCTCTTACATTGGTTGGGTCCGCGAGACGGCCACCTGGCCTGATCCTGAGCTTGGTATAAAAGACCAAGGTGGCGGGCGGAAATTTAACTCCTATCACGAAAAGCAGCAGCAGCAACATGTCAGGACGCGGCAAGGGAGGCAAGGTGAAGGGCAAGTCAAAGTCCCGTTCTAGCAGGGCCGGACTCCAGTTCCCCGTGGGTAGGATCCACCGTCTCTTGCGTAAAGGCAACTATGCTGGGCGTGTTGGTGCAGGTGCACCTGTGTACCTTGCAGCCGTCATGGAGTACCTGGCAGCAGAAGTGCTCGAGCTGGCCGGTAACGCCGCCCGCGACAACAAGAAGACCCGCATTATCCCGCGTCATCTTCAGCTTGCCATTCGCAATGACGAGGAGCTGAACAAGCTCCTGTCTGGAGTCACCATTGCCCAAGGGGGTGTCCTTCCTAACATCCAAGCTGTGCTCCTCCCCAAGAAGACAGAGAAGAAATAAGAACCCAAGGTTCGTTCACACAAGACAACCTAACCAAACAGGCTCCTTTCGGAGCCACAGGATATCACTTAAAGAGAGAAATATACGACATCAACGTTTTGCAGGATAACACTCTATTTTACGTGTAATTAGCATAGTATTGTGGAAATAGAGTGAAAATGTTTTTGAATGGTGTAGATGTGAAGGGGTACTGCGGGGGCCTGGGGTGGGGGACTTAAACGGGACTTAGAAGGGCGCAAGAAGCAGCAGCAGCAGCAAGGGAGGCGACCTTATTTTCACTCTGGTTCATTGACAGTACACATTTACCAGCAGCATACATTGGAGTCATATTGTAATTGTAGACTAATCAGTGTGGGCAAGCTAGCCAATTTGGGATAAACAGCAAGAATGTAATGTCCTCAATGAAGTAATGACATAGTTCAAGATACAATAAGTGAGGTGGCCTGAAGTCTTTGACAGTGTCACATTCAATAATATAGTGCTTTAAAGGTGTATCACAAAGTTTACATGCTGAGTGTTCCGGTATGGGTACAGCGTTACTAACTTGCCAGATGTGTCTGTATCCTAACCTAATTCTGGCCACGACTACATCACACAGGCAGGCAGGAGCAAGTTGTTTGGACACTATTCCTAGCCCCCTTGGTCCCTGTTCACCTACTGTAGCAGTAAGTAGGTACCTGTTGTAAATCGAAAGGTTGCGAATTCGTATTCAGGAAAGTTGTTGGAGCTTCTAAACTTGAACTGACACAATCCGAGGAGTGGTGACCCGAGGATCACAGACACTATCTCTCCCTTCCTAACCTCCTGCTCCTTCCTCTGTCCTCCCCAAATTGAACCATGCTATCGCAAAGGTAATAATACAGGTAGAGACAACAACATATTTTCCTATTGTCTTATTATATATTAATAACAGAAACGCTGCCGCCATCCCGGAGGCTTTACATTGTCTCACTGTTCATTCCCTCCACAATTCTACCTCGTACTTCTTCTTCTTCTTCTTCTTCTTCTTCTTCTTCTTCCATGAATACTTTATTAACGGTGTATGTAAGTTTCACCATGTTTTGCACGACAGCGGTAGAGCAAAGTATATTTTGTTAGCAATAAACCAAAAGCATATTTTATGGCCTAATCATCACTACATAGAACACCACCCATAAAGCATGATACTAGTAGACCACAAAAACTGCTATAAACACCCAAAGCATATTTTATTGCCTAATCATCACTACATAGAACACCACCCACAAAGCATGATACTAGTAGACCACAAAAACTGCTATAAACACCCAAAGCATATTTTATTGCCTAATCATCACTACATAGAACACCACTCATAAAGCATGATACTATTAGACCACAAACTGCTATAAACCCCCAATAATATACTATACTAGTGACTATAATTGTGTTACCCAATATTATACGAAATAATACTATAAAACATAATAATAAACACACTAATAGTGTATATTAGTTGAATGCACAATCTGATGAGAAGTCAAAAAAAAAAAAACAACATAACAATAACCTAGAAAGAGTGTAGAGTATTTTTGTGCAAACTATTATACTAGTAGATGGTCTAAGATAACTGTATGTGAAGGAAAAGGTGTGCTCTCCACTCAAACTTTCTTTTTATGAAATCTCCTACTCCCCAGCTGAGCGGTACGCCCAATGGGAAACAAAACGTGGCACATAACACGCCGCCCGCCAGCTCTGGCTCGGTGAATAGGAATCAGTAATCGGGCGGAGTATAAACAACACCGCCGCCAATGTGCTCATCCCATCTCTGAGGAAATCTGGCGGGCAACTTAGTATTATATTAGCATGTAATAATAATAACAATAATAATAATAATAATACTACTACTACTACTACTAATAATAATAATAATAATAATAATAATATTAATAATAATAATATTAATAATAATAACATGCAATTTCATTTTATAACACATACTAACAAAATAGTGTATAGCCTACTATACTTAACTATAATAGGTTAGGTTGCGTAGGAGGATCTAAAAAGTACAGTAGTATACACACACACACACACACACACACACACACACACACACACACACACACACATACATACATATAGACAACAAACTAAATTAGAAACCACACGTCAGTGAAGTTATCAAATCCTCCAGTTTCCGTCTCCACCTCCTACGCCGACTCAAGTCCCTCGGTGTTCCTGCACACGAGCTCCTCAGTGTTTACACAACATTCATACTTCCCAAGTTCACCTATGCCTCCTCCACCTGGTCTTCCTCCCTAAATGCCACACAACGTAAACACCTCGAAAAAGTGCAAAAGAGGCCATGCAAGATTATTCTCTACCCTTCCTACTCCACATATCAAGAAGCGCTCAACACACTGACCCTTTAGACTCTCACTGACCATCACCACGACCTCATCTGCAAATTTGGTAAGAAGCTTCTACACCATCCCCGACACCGGCTCCTCCTACCACCTGAGATCCCTAGTCCGAGAATTGCTCTTCGACACCACAACCGCATCCAGCCCATACGTGCACGAACTGATCTCTATAAGAACAGCCCAGTCCCAACCATTGTAAAAATTATCGATAACTTGTAATAAATCAGTGTACTCACTCCCAGTAAACACTACTCCTTGCACTGTCACTATGTTGAAATGAACTGTAGTTTGAGCTTTTCCCCAGCTAGTTATTATATGTTTTATTTGTGTCACTCATGTTACTTGTATATTATTTGTAATTCGTAACCCATTCCCCAAATATGTAACTGTATATTTTCAGCCTTCTGGCTGCCAAGCTCTTTCAATAAACCGTTAATTATTATTATTATTATTATTATTTATATGTTGGCCCATACCAACTCACTCCCCTTAACCCTCCTCCCCACCGGACTATCAACAAGTTCTTGCCATAAGGTACTATCTCATTTGGCAAAGGAATGGAACCAGTGATGAATAGTGGTGAACAGTGCTTAACTCAGTGAAAAACAACTCGGCAGTTGAGTCTTACCCAAGCTAGCTAACCACCTTCACACAGTGAGGTCCCAGGTACCCAGTTATACTTCCCCTGAGACTCCACGATAGAGAGGCCTGGGACCACACCTCACCCACTTGAATGAGTGAGTCATGTCGACCCCGTGGTGTCCCCAAGATGCTACGACACCACGTAGTGAATGTTTTGCTACAGCATCATCATGTGAAGTTCCTCATAACACCATCTGTGAGGTAACTGCTACATCATCAGGCCCCTCATAACGCCATCTGTGAGGGAGTTACTACACTACGTGTCTGGTGTTTAACATCTCACCTTACATTATCTACGCGTGCAAACATCAATCTGTATGTTCACTGTGTGCTCCTTCACCTTTCTCTAATGAGGGCTTTTGTTAAACCACCAATGTATGATGTACTAAGTCATTTGTGTCCAATGTATACTTTCGAAAAGCCCTTGTTTGGGGAAGGTAGGAGAGAGTAGTCGTCATTATTGTCCAAGCCACATTATTTATGTCTATATATAAGTAATGTAGGCTGGTTTTTAAATACCTCAATCCCCTAACGGTGCCGTTTGTATATTAAGAAATACCGAAGCCATACAGTACAACACCAGCGAATATGAAGTATCACTGTAACCGGCAACTGTTACTCACTCATACCTACATACATATATAGAGTCTTTACAGAATGATAGCAGCCACGAGGAAGACGAACAACAAGAGGAGAAGAGTTAGAAGAAAATCAACTTCAAGCTAAGAAGAAGAATACCAAGACATTTCCTCCAAACAAGAAAACAACACACACAATCAAGCCGACCAAACACTGAGAAACCATGGCGGAACCCAACATGCACAGGACGCTTGACCTGACTCTATCCTGCCGCATCCAGGCGAGTTGCTGCTTAAAGTCCCTCACGCAAGCGCTGTTTAGCCACTGCACCTATTCTATCCTCCTAAA
>NW_024724402.1:0-22539 GCF_018991925.1 Homarus americanus
CGTCATCCACTACCAATATCTGAGTCAGCAACAGCACCAGTATTAGAGCTCTATTCAGCAGCAGTATTATTAGAACCAGTTCAAATTCCTGCCAGTCCAATTCCTGCTCTGTATTCAGCAGTAGTATCATCTGCAGTATCATTATCAGTTCCGAGTTAGAAATGTGAAATTTTATAACAGTAATGGGTAAAATTGGTTCTGTTGTGAAAATTAATCAGATTCTAAATTTACTTGTATCAAAACTATTAATTTAAATATCGTAACAAAGTTTCTTCAAAATATTGGGCCTAATTGTGCCACCCATTAATGCGGTCATCTGTATCAACAGGTACAGATACACCAGTAGCGTTAGTAATTTGTTCAAAAGCAGAATTTCCACATAGGGGTAGATTTTCAGCAAGAACCTTTCTTTTTTTTCTCTTCTCCATTATTTTGTCATAAAATTCAGAGTTGGGGAGGGTGAAATAATTTACACCAATATCCGAGTCAGCAACAGCACCACCAATATCAGCATTCTTTTCAGCAGTTCCTAAGTCAGCAACGGCACCACCCTCAAAGCTCTGTTCAGCAGCAGCAACAGCACCACCAGTATCAGAGCTCTTATCACCAGTTCCTGAATCACCCTCAGAGCTCTGTTCAGCAGCAGCAGCAGCAGTAGCACCAGTGTCCGAGTACGTAACATCACCACCAGTGTCAGAGCTCTGTTCAACAGTAGTAACAGAGTCAGCTGCTATTTCTGTAGGGGACAGTTGAATGGCATCCTTTTCCTTTAATTGATTCTCCATGTTACCTGAAAAGTTATATTATACTGTAAACAAACTTTAATAATACATTTAAGCAAAATTTACAAATAAAACTTATATTATTATATACCTACAATATTACACCACACTACAACGGAGCAGGGCTTTTATGTGTAAAGTGGTGGTGGGATGGGACCATATTTATACTAAAGCCACTGTGTGACCTACACCGGAACTGGGTTGGTGGTTAGGTTTTATAATACTACGAAGGAGGGAGCAAACAATTATACATTACTTTTTAATTTATAAAAAAAATAAAAAAAATAAAAAAAATATATAAACTATATAATGGTTAAGAATACTACTCTCATAAGCACTAAAAATATCAATACTACTACTACCACAAATATGCTGAATAACACATTACCATTTTCCCTTCCAGAAATAAGTTTTGTTGCAAAAAAGGATTCCTCGGACTCTACTCTAATTCGTGAACGAATAAAAAAACAGAAAGGAAAAAAATGTTCTTTTTCCTTAGGAAATGAAATTAAACATTTAGGTTCCGGTTCCTATGGTAAAGTAAAGATTGTAGCAGTTCCTATGAAAGAAATTTTAGATCCGCATCTTCCAAGAAAATGGAAAAAATTCCGGCGTTATTATCCCTGGACAACTGAATTTTTAAAGAAAAACTCAGAACTAACTAAACAATTTCGGGGAACTCATTTAGTTGCAAGAAAATATTTCTACGATGAAAAAGATCAGTTACGTGAATTATATAATGTTAGTCGACTATCATCTACTTTATGTAAAGAAATATTCGTTCAACTGTATCGCGCAATTAAAAATCATAGCATATCCAAAGTATTACATAATCCCAGCGGTGAAATAATAAGCGAAAAAAGTTCGCCATATGTTCCTTTGAGTGTTAATGAAATAAAGTTTAAAACAAAATTCACTAATGACACACATTTAAGTTTTATAGATATGGAGTATTTACACCCTCCTGATTGGGTCATTTTAAAAAAGGCAGTGAAAACCTATTCTCTTATGTATAAACGTAAGCAGTTCTTAAATCAAGTTGCTAGAGAATTAATTCGTATTCAATTACAAATTGCTCGAGATTGTTTTGGTGGTACATATTACGATATACATCCGTATAATGTATTCATTAACTTATCTTCAACATTGAAGGTAAAGTTCATTGATTTTGGGGGATTATATATTCCTTCAGAAAAAGCATTTATTCTTCCTCCCCCAACTCCTTTAAGGAGACAAAAAAAACAAAAAAGAGACGACTTTTCGCAATTTCCACCAACATTAATTATACCTGATAAAATAATGAAAACAAGAAGCACTATACTACCACTACTACCACCACCACCACCATCATCACCGTTATCACAATCTCCATCTCTACCAAAAATTATTAATGTAATGCCGACTAGTTCTTATGTAGAGGATAATTTATCTGACCCATTTAACTATACCAAGGGGAGTGAGAAAATAAAGACTTATTACTCTAATAAATATTTCGTTATACCTTTTAATAGAAAAATAAAAAGACAACAAACTAATAAACGTAAAAGGCTGTCAAGAGAAAATATGCTTATTTATCCCGCATTTTATGGTATAGTAACAGTTATAAATATGTGTAGTAATTTACTACAAGTAAAAGATATTACTTCCAATAATACAAAAAATTATTCTGAAATTTATACAACTGTCACTGTCAATAATACACCAACCACCGATATACCCACAAGAAGAAAATGGTATAATATGTTACTGCAGATAATTAGAGCTTATAATAAAGAGAATATTGCCGATAATCAACAACGTTTATCTCTATCAATGCTATTTAAAGATCTCCAGAAACAAGAAAATATTATAGAATTCTTAAATAAGAACTCTGAAATTATAGATACTTTGAAACTCTAAGGTTTTACACATTTTATTTACAAAATATTTTTCTGGTATCAGCTAAAATATTATTTATGTTTGGATATTCTTGATGTTTTTTTAAAATATTAACCAATTTCATCCCCACAATATCTACATTATCATTATGATTTAGTATTTCAACTGTAGTAGAATTTGAAGATAACCAATTTTCATGACATTCGTGTAAATTATTTAAATATAATAATGATATATTTTGTTCGCCCTTTCTTTGTCTTTTTACTATTCGTTGAAAACAAATTTTGGGTTGACATTTCAAATAAATATTTAAGTTGGAATGGCAATATGGTTTTAGTTGTTCATAGGCACGTTCGTAAATTGTCTTTTCTGTATCAGATATTTTTTCTTCTCGATTTAATGAGTCGACAAAACACAATCCACTATGTACTGATCTTTCCATTATAATAATACGTTTGTTCTTGTTAATATTTTTCATATACATATTAAAATATGTTGGCATAAATGAAATTAAAATCATAAATTGAAAAATAGAAGCCCACTTTTTAGGATCTTCATACATTAAATTTAAAAGATTTCCCCAAACTCCAAGAGGTTCACAAACAAATTCAAAATATGTTGGAGAAAGTTTTTCCTTTAAATAGGAAATTAAAGTTGATTTTCCACTTCCAATGTTTCCTTCTATGTTGATTATAAACGGTTGGGACGAATCCATCTTTTTTAACAAACATGCCATGATCGAAAAATGTGTACAATGGGAAAAAAGAAACGCTGGTAGAACATTAAATTCTTTTATTTTTTTTTTTATATATATTATATAGTTTAGAAAAAAATTAAGCTATTTATATATCACCCTCCTAAATTTATAATGTCAGAAAGAGAAAATATTTTCAATTTTATCTTTAAAGAAACTAGATTGTTAAAACCCGCAGGGCATGATTATTTACATTTAAAACAAGTATTTGAGGATTGGATGAATCATGAGACTCAAATAATTTTTCAAAAATATGAAAAAAGAAATACATTAAAAAGGGTCAGGAACAGATTATTTCCTATAAATAATGAAAAGGTAAAAGATTACCTTTACTCCAATGGATTCGGGGTTGAATTTTTCTTTAAAGATATATTTAATATAGCATATTATAAACTCATTTTTCCGCCAAAATGGAGTGTCATTGAAAATTCTCTTAATTGTAGTAATTATATAATTTGTGATCCATTATATACACCTAAAATAAGTATTCATTTAGGGAGATTAGTATTTGATTATCATCCGTTCAGAGAAAATTGTCTTTATGGAAAATCATTTCTAATCTCTAGCCCTCTTGAATATTCTATAAATAAGGAAAAAGAAATTTATACAACGAGTTTATTACCTAGCTTAGAAACACTTTGTAAATCCGCAATTATCTCAAACAAAAACAGCACTTACAAAAATATTACCAGTTTACAAAATATACCACTAATTATTTACAAAGGAATAGTAGATGTTATGTTAGAAAGAGAACTTGAATTTTCTTCTATTGAATTTTCTTCTCTTTATTCAATACATCCTCATGAACTTTCATCATGGAAAGAATGTTCAATCTGTTTAGAAAATATAAGATCTTCCTCCGGTATCGAACGAGCTATAAGAGATATATTAAAAAGGCAAAGAAATAAGAAATATATTAATCTCTTAATAAAACATAAAACTTTTGTTATAGACAATATAAAAGTTTTTAAATTTCTCGAGGAGAATGGTTTTCGTATATATAAAAATGAGAGGGATTGGGGCATTAATGAAGAAGGAATTATATTTCAAACTGTAGTTTTCCCAATGGGCTGGATTTTTAGAAAAAATCCTTTAAAATATAATAGTTATATTATATATAACCCGCAAAAAGAGGCCACTGTTGAGGTTTTTTTTTAAATAAATAACTCTCTTAATATTTGTGGATATGGTTCTCGATTAATGACGCAATATGAAATAAAAAGGTTGATTAGTGCCCATTATTCTCCTGTAGTTTTGTATAATTCTGTTCATTTACAATATATATCCAATTTTATGAAAATTATTAATTTAAGAAATCATGCAGCATTATATTCTTTAAGTCAAATAAAACTTCCCAAAAAGAAATTTCTTATTTGAGGATAAGTATATATACCAATGTTTAATGGAGCTTTGTTCCACTAAGAAAATGCAAGAGGAAAGTCGTCGTCGTCGTCTCATTAAAAAGCAACATCTTCGTCGGAAAACTAGTACTAATTTTCCTTCTACACAAAATCTCCAGTCTTCCCTTCTGATAAACAAAGTGGAGGAGGAGGATAAAAGTGTAAAGGAGAAAATACAAATAAAGAATGAGGAGGAAGAGGAGGAGGAAGATGATGAGGAGGAATATGAGAAAAAAAGGAGGAGATAGAGAAGCTAAAACAGTAGTATATTATTATTAAAACAAAACTTTATATTGTACAAAATATTATTGTTAAAAAAAATAATAGTATTTGTATTTTTCGAGGATCTTATCCTCACCCATAATATCTAAAATAGCAAGTTAATTTTGTAACAACACATTTTTATGTACCTTTATCCTGTTTTATGTACTTTTTTATATTTTATGTACCAAGAGTACATAATAGCTGTGTCCTATTATTTACTGAGGTATATTCACATTTTTGGGTATAAAAATGAAAGATAAGATTTTGTTTTAATAATACTTGTACAACCGACCGAAGACTTAATACCCGGAGATAAATAAAAGAAGGAAGGATAGTTTTTTCTATCAGGTGGGAGGGCGGGCACGTTAAGACAGTGAGTGAGTGTAATTAATATATATATAACCGGATGGTCTATTTTTAAGAAAATGGCGGCTTTGATTGCTCACGAAACCAAATACAAACACGAAACTAAACGTAAATACAAACTCTGTATCATATGGGTTATCAAAAAAAAGTCTTCAAATACCATTTTAATATTTAAAATCTATAAAATATAATGCTTGCCGCATAGCTAAGGAGGAGGGAGGAGTTACCTGCTGCCTATATAAGTATTCTCTCTCCATTCAACAGCCAGTAATATTCTTGAGCTTTCATCGCCCGCTTATCCAACTAAGTGAGAAAAATTTAGGTCAAGAATTCTTCGTGAACATCAGTTGCGCCCGCCAATGAAAATTTAAAAATGTGAGTTTTGTAATAAGAAATATTATGGACGGACAGACCAAAAGCCCTGATAGGTTCAGGACAGCATTTTAAAGTGTAAGATTTGAATTAGTTTGTATGTATGTTCATCGTAGTGAGTGTTAACATGTATTAACCGGCTGGTGCATTTTTAAGAAAATGGCTTTGATTGCTGACGAAACCAAACGTAAATACAAACACAAAACTAAACGTAAATACAAAATATGTATCATATGTAATAAGGTTATCAGAAAAAAAATATTCAAATATCATTTTAATAATCACTTAAAATCCTATAAGTATAAAATATAATTCTTTCTACACAGTTAAGGAGGAGAGAGGAGTTACCTGTTGCCTATATAAGTGTTTTCTCTCCATTCAACAGCAAGTGACGACACAAGGGTTCACTAAGATTTGAATAACAGTTTTTTTAAGTATAGAAAAAATGTGGCGGCGGAAAAATTTTATCAAGCTCAAAGAAATCTTTAAAATGTTTACATGTGAGTCTTGTTACAAGAAATTTTATTTACCTAGTAGCCTGATTGAACACAGAATAACACACATCCCACTTCCACTACAAAACGAGGATTACAAGAAGAAGAATACCAACAAGGAGGAGGAGGAGGAGGAGGAGGAGGAGGAGGAGGTGACGAGGGAGCTACTTGATGATAGAGTAGAATTACCTGAGGATAAACCACAAACGAAGCCAACGAAGGAAGAGGAGGAGGAAGATGAAATTAAACTACAACCTATAGTACTCCCGTTCCAATTAAATAAATCCAAGGAGGAATAGGAAAAGACACCAATCCAGAATAAGTAAATATTATCTTCCGTAACACAAAATGTTTTAAAATTATAATTTTTAAAATTGAAGATAATGTATAATTTTAATTTTTTTTTATAGATGGCGGAGGAGGAGGAAATAAGACCAACACTTTGTATGCGTTATTCTTCTTGTGAGTACTGTGAACGAGTTTATTAACGAAGACAGTCTGCAGCTTTATATCATTAAAACGCATCACAAGCATCTCTGTAACGTGACCGACCTGAATTTTAGTAGTATACGCACCTAACACCATTACTACACATCCCCACAATCAAGCAGTAAGAAAACACCACACATTTCCACAACAAAGCAACGAGAACGAACACCTGTTATTTAATAGCGAGAAAACTTTTAAATGGAGTTTTTGAGAAGTTTTTCTGTAACGTATGCGGCAAGATTTGAAGTAGTATACACAACCTTCGTAACCACTAAAGAGAGAAAATTTTTAAATGTGAGTTCTGTATTTATTACAATGTTTAAACTATGTGTCAAAAACAAAAAAAAACAATAAAAAATGTACCCTATACCAACTTTTAATAACAAAAGATCCTTTATTTTTGGGGAAAGCCAAAAAAATAACAATTATATCTGTATAAGAGTATTATAATTAATATTATTTTTTTCCTTTTTTTAACAGATTGTGGGGGATGAAAGAAATAGACTAGCAGGCAAGAATTAGGTAGTTCATTCCTTCCTGGTATTCACCAGTAACTGCCACAACTAGGATTATATTATGACAGCCCTGAGAAAAACACATACACAAGAAGAAAAAATTCGCAGTAACGTATGTGACAAGATTTTAAGTAGTACACAGAGCCTTAGTGAACACCTGTTTATCCATAGAGAGAGAACTTTGAAATGTGAGTTTTGTGAGAAGAAATACTCCAGACCGACTGCCCTGAATAACCACAGAAAAATACACATACAAGAAGAAAAATTTCGCTGTAACGTATGTGACAAGATTTTTAGTAGTACACAATACCTTCGCAAACACCAGTTTAAACACCAAAAAAAACACACAGAAGGAAAATTTCGTTGTAACGTATGTGATAAAAATTTAAGTACTAAAACATATCTTCGTGAACATCTGTTGCTGCTCCATAGTGATGAGAAAAGAGAGAAAACTTTTAAATGTGAGTTTTGTAATAAGAAATATTATAGACAAACTCACCTGAATAGACACAGTCATAAACACAAGCAGATAACCCCAAACCTATTTTGTTGTAATATATGTGGAAAGAATTTAAGTTGTTCAAGATACCTTCGAAATCACCTGTTGAATCACAACCCAAAGAAAACTGTAGAATTTGAATTTTGTGACAAGAAATTTTCTAAAACATCTTCGTTAAAGAAAACTTTGGAATGTGAGTTTTGTAATAAAAGATTTTTTTGGCCGGGAAGCCTGGCTAGCCACAGAAAAACACATACATCCCCACCACCACCACCACCACCAGAGGACGAGGAAGACGACAATTGCAAGATGCCTGATGCTGGAGTTGATGTGGTAAAGGAGGAATGGGAGGATGTAGATTTTCCTTATGTAGTGGATGAAGGAACAGAAGGGGAATGTGAGAAGAGTTCCATTATGGATGAAGGAAGAGAAGGGGAATGGGAGAAGAGTTCTATGATCTACTCTGGAAGTAAATTACCTAGAGGGTATCCACCACCACCAGAGGACGAGGAGGATGACGACAATTGTAAGATTCCTGATGCTGAAGTTGATGTGGTAAAGGAGGAATGGGAGGATGTAGATTTTCCTGATGTAGTGGATGAAGGAAGAGAAGGGGATTGGAGTTCCATGATGTACTCTGGAAGTAAATCGCCTAGAGGGTATCAAGGGTTTTCTGATGTGAACGAGGAATGGAATCTATTATTATTATAAAAAGTACTGGTATCAGTTTAATGCACAATAAAAATGTATCCATATATTAACTTTTAATAACACCAGTTGAGTCATAGCTCAAAGAAATCGTTGTGAGTAAATTTGTTGGACGGACTAGTGGTCTGGTTTGCCAAAACAAAAATCAGATCCATAGCGATAAAAAAGAGAAAACTTTTAAATGTGAGTTTTGTAATAAAAAATATTTTTGGCCGGGAAACCTGGCTAGCCACAGACACATACATAACGATAAAAGAGGGATAAAAGAGAGAACTTTTAAATGTGAGTTTTGTAATAAACGCCACAGAAGAACACATATGCAAGAGAGAACTTTAAATGTGAGTTTTGTAATAAAAAATTTCCTTGGTCGGGAAGCCTGGTTAACCACAAAAAAACACATATACAGACAAAATCTCCCTGTAACATATGTAAGTCTTTAAGTAGTATAACGTGTCTTCGCGTCCACCACCAGTTGTGTCACAGAAGATCAAAGAATGTGATTTATTGGATGAAGGAACAGAATGTGAGAAGAGTTCCATTATGGATGAAGGAAGAGAAGGGGAATGGGAGAAGAGTTCTATCTGGAAGTAAATTACCTAGAGGGTATCCACCACCACCACCAGAGGACGAGGAGGATGACGACAATTGCAAGATGTCTGATGCTGGAGTTGATGTGGTAAAGGAGGAATGGGAGGATGTAAATCGCCTAGAGGGTATCAAGGGTTTTCTGATGTGAAGGAGGAATGGAATCTATTACTATTATAAAAAGTACTGGTATAAGTTTAAACTATGTACAATAAAAATGTACTCCATTTTAATAACACAGTTAATAATCTTTTTTTTTACAGATAGGACGAAAGAAATAGACTAGCAGGAAATAACCTTCTACCACCAATAACTGCAATTACGAGGATTATATATTATGATGACACACAACACACAAGAAGAAAAATGTCGCTGTAACGTATGTGACAAGATTTTCAGTAGTACAACATACCTTCGTCGCCAACACCTGTTGATCCATAGCAATGAAGGCGAAAAAACTTTTAAATGTGAATTTTGCGAGAAGAAATACTATGGACCGACTGCCCTGAATAAACACAGAAAAATACACACACAGGAGGAAAAGTTTCGCTGTAACGTATGTGACAAGATTTTCAGTAGTACAACATACCTTCGTCGCCAACACCTGTTGATCCATAGCAATGAAGGCGAGAAAACTTTTAAATGCGAGTTTTGCGAGAAGAAATACTATGGACTGATTGCCCTGAATAAACACAGAGAAATACACACCCAGGAAAAGGTAAAGTTTCCCTGTAACGTATGTGGAAAGATTTTAGGTAGTATAAAGAACCTTTGTCGCCATCAGTTATGTCATAGCAGATCTAAGAAAACTCTTGAATGTGAGTTTTGTAATAAAAAATATTCTTGGCTTTCCGGCCTGGTTCGACATAGAAAAACACACATATCCCCAGAGAACAAAGAGGATTACGAGTTATGTCGTCACAGAAGATTTAAGAAAACTTTTGAATGTGAGAAAACACACATATCCCCAGAGAACGAGGAGGATGACGACAATTGCAAAATACCTGATGTTGG
The DNA here is from genome assembly GCF_018991925.1 of Homarus americanus. NCBI lineage: Eukaryota > Metazoa > Arthropoda > Malacostraca > Decapoda > Nephropidae > Homarus > Homarus americanus. The sequence goes on from NW_024724402.1 coordinate 10,121, forward strand.
AGTTGATGTAGTAAAGGAGGAATGGGAGGATGTAGATTTCCGCACCACAAGCATCTCTGTAACATGTGACCGACCGACCTGAATTTTAATAGTACATGCAGCCTTTGTGAATATCAGTTACAGCACAGAGGTAAAAATCAAACCTCAAAGAAAACTTCCTCCATGATCTAGTTGAATTTATTTATTATGAGGGTATATAAGTAGCCTGGGCCTGGCTTCTTTATACCTGGTTTAAAAACTACCTGCCTTCTTTTTCCACTGCTGCTGATTATGGACAAATTGACGAGATTGAGGGTATTACAGAAGATTTATCTCGATCTCGACAACGACCAAAAAAGCCAGTTTCAACATGGACATGGACTACAAACTCTGAAGAACAATCAAAGAAAAAAGGCAGAATTGCAAGACCTGAATCAAAGAAAAAAGGCAGAATTTCGTTGTAGTAAAAGATTTCGTTGTAGTAAAAGTAGCCTTAGCCATCACCAGTTGCGTCAAAGCTTAAAGAAAATAGAATGTAAGTTTTGTAACATAAATAAACACCATTACTACACATCCCCACAACCAAGCAGTAAGAAACAATACAACACATTTCCACAACCAAGTAACGAGAACGAACACCTGTTGTTTAATAGTGAGAACGAGAAAACTTTTAAATGTAAGTTTTGGGAGAAGTTTCTCTGTAACGTATGCGGCAAGATTTTAAGTAGTATACACAACCTTCGTAATCACCAGTTGATCCATAGTGATAAAAGTCTGGTTAAAAACAGAAAAAAACATACACAGGAAGCAAAGTTACACTGTAACTTATGTGGCAAGATTTTAAGTACACAACCTTCGTAATCACCAGTTGATCCATAGTGATAAAAGAGAAAATTTTTAAATGTGAGTTCTGTATTAAAAGTCTAGTTAAACACAGAAAAACACACATACAGGAAGAAAAGTTACGTTGTAACTTATGTTGTAAGATTTTAAGTAGACAAAGCTTTCTTAATTACCAGTTGATCCATAGCGATAAAAAAGAGAAATTGTTAATATGTGAGTTTTGTAGTAAAAAATATTATTGGCCGAGTAATAAACAACATATATAAATTGCTATACAATCTAATGAGGAATCTATACTGTTGAATTTTTTTATTATTACAATGTATCTTTTAAACTATGTACCAAAAACAAAAAACAATAAAAAATGTACCCTATACCAACTTTTAATAACAAATATCCTAGAGGGAGGAGGAGTTACCTGCTGCCTTCTGCCTATATAAGTGTTCTTTCTCTATTCAACAACCAGTAATAGTCTTGAGCTCTCATCTCCCGCCTATCCAACTAAGTGAGAAAAATTTAGTTCAAGAATCCTTCGTGAACATCAGTTGTGCCCGCCAATGGAAATTTAAAAATGGGAGTTTGTAATAAGAAATATTATGAACAACTACAACCTATAGTGCACCTGTTCCAATTAAATAAACCCAAGGAGGAATAGGAAGAGACACCAATCCAGAATAAGTAAATATTATCCCACACAAAATAATGTTTTAAAATTATAATTTTTAAAATTGATGATAATGTATAATTTTTATGTTTTTTTATAGATTGCGGAGAAGAAGGAAATAAGACCAACACTTTCCGCCTTAATGGATGAATTCTTATTTTTGGGGCAGTGTTTGGTAATACCTAAAATGCTTTTTTAAATGAATCGTAATTCTTATTACTTTGTTTATGTAAAAAAAAATTTTATATTTTTTTATTATTATAATAATACTATATAAGAGTATTAGACTAATAATAGCATTTTTTTATTTTTCTACAGATGCAAGAATTAGGTATTGCATGCCTTCCTGGTATTCACCAGTTACAGTACCTTCCTGGTATTCACCAGTTACTGCCACAACGAGGATTATATTATGACAGCCCTGAGAAAAACACACACACAGGAAGAAAAATTTCGTTGTAACGTATGTGATAAGATTTTAAGTAGTAGACAGAACTTTAGTGAACACCTGTTGCTACTCCATAGTGATGAAAACTTGAAAACCTTTAAATGTGAATTTTGTAATAAGAAATATTATAGGCAAATTGACCTGAATAGACACAGTTATAAACATCAGCATATTTGTAATATATGTGGAAAGAATTTAAGTAGTAAACAAAGCCTTCGCCATCACCAATTTAGCCATGGCGATAAAAGAGAGAAAACTTTTGAATGTGAGTTTTGTAATAAAAAATATTTTTGGCCGGGAAGCCTGACTAGCCATAGATACACGCATAGTGATGTTAAATACAAATCAAAGGAAACTTTTGAATGTGAGTTTTGTAATAAGAAATATTATAGGCAAACTAACCTGAATAGACACAGTTATAAACATCAGCAGATATCCTCATTTCACTGTAATATATGTGGAAAGAATTTAAGTAGTAAACGAAGCCTTCGCCATCACCAGTTGATCCATAGCGATAAAAGAGAGAAAACTTTTGAATGTGAGTTTTGTAATAAAAAGTATTTTTGGCCGGGAAGCCTGACTAGCCATAAATACACGCATAGTAATGATGAGAAAAGAGAGAAGGCTAGATACACGCATAGTGATGATGAGAAAAGAGAGAAAACTTTTAAATGTGAGTTTTGTAATAAGAAATATTATTGGCAATCTAACCTGAATGAACACAGAAAAACACACATACAGGAGACAAAATATCGCTGTAATATATGTGAAAAGAATTTAAGTAATATAAGTAACCTTCGCCGCCATCACCTGTTCTGTCATAGCAAATCAAAGAAAACTTTTGAATGTGAGTTTTGTAATAAAAAATATTCGTGGTCGCAAGACCTGGCTAAACATAGAAAAACACATATATCCCCACCATCACCACCATCACTACCAGAGGACGAGGAGGATAACGACAAGTGCAAAATACCTGATGATGGAGTTGTAGTAAAGGAGGAATGGGAGGTAGATTTTCCTGCTGTAGTGAAGGAAGAAGAGGAAGAATTTGAGGATGTAGATTTTCCTGGTATAGTGAAGGAAGAAGAGGAATGTAATCTATACTTGTATGTATAAAAGTACTGTGTAACAGTATCAACTCATGTACAACCAACAACAATAAAAATGTTACCATACTATACAAAACAAAATACACTATTTTAGATTTCCTACCATAGTGATGGCGAAAAGTAGTTAAATAGTTATAAGTAACAGCAACCTTCCCCACCTCCAGTTGCGTCATAGCTCGAAATCTGTTTATATATAGAGAGGAGCAAATTGTTTGTTGACTAGTAGACTGGCTACAGACGAATTGTAAAGTTATATGACAAGTGTGTGGCAAAGTAGAACTTAATGGAGAAACTGGCCTGAATATACACCTGTCCTGAATATACACACACAGAAGGAGAAAGAATTTAAGTAGACACCTGTTGTTACTGCTTCATAATTATGGATGAACACAAAAAAAACACACAAGAAGGAAAATTTCGCTGTAACGTATGTGACAAGAATTTAAGTAGTAAAGGATATCTTCGTAAACACCTGTTACTGCTCCATAGTGATTATGATAATGAGAAAAGAGAGAAAACTTTTAAATGTGAGTTTTGTAATAAGAAATATTATTGGCAATCTAACCTGAATGAACACAGACAAACACACATACAGGAACAGAAGACAAAATGTCGCTGTAATATATGTGGCAAGATTTTAGGTAGTAGGAGCCTTTGCCGCCATCAGTTGTGTCACAGCAGATCTAAGAAAACTTTGGAATGTGAGTATTGTAATAAAAAATATTCTCGGCCGGACCACCTGGTTGAACATAGAAAAATACACACACAAGAGGAAAAGTTTCGCTGTAGTGTATGTGGCAAGATTTTAGGTAGTACAAGGAGCCTTCACGAACACCTATTGATCCACGGCGAGAAAAGAGAGAAAACTTTTAAATGTGAGTTTTGTAATAAGAAATATTATCGGCAATCTAACCTGAATGAACACAGAAAAACACACTTGGAGCAAAAATGTCGCTGTAATATATGTGGAAAGAATTTAAGTAATACAAGGAACCTTAGTCGCCATCATCAGTTGCATCTTAGATCAAAGAAAACTTTTGAATGTGAGTTGTGTAATAAAAAATATTCTCGGCCGGATAACCTGGTTGAACATAGAAAAATACACACACAAGAGGAAAAGTTTCGCTGTAGTGTATGTGGCAAGATTTTAGGTAGCACAAGGAGCCTTAACGAACACCTGTTGATCCACGGCGGCAGATCTAAGAAAACTTTGGAATGTGAGTTTTGTAATAAAAAATATTCTTGGTCGCAAACCCTGGTTAAACATAGAAAAACACATATATCCCCACCATCACTACCAGATGACGAGGAGGATAACGACAATTGCAAATTACCTGATGATGGAATTGATGTAGTAAAGGAGAAATGGGAGGATGTAGATTTTCCTGATATAGTGAAGGAAGAAGAGAAGGAATTTACACCACCACCACCACCACCACATTGCAAAATACTTGATTATGAAGTTAAAGTAAAGGAGGAGGAATATGAGAATGTAGATTTTCATGCTGTAGTGAAGGAAGAAGAGGAAGAATTTGAGGATGTAGATTTTCTTGATGTAGTGAAGGAAGAAGAGGGGGAATAGGAGAAGAGGTGAAGGATATTTGTATTTTTTATTTATTTCATTTTCATAACAGAAATGTATAAAAGTATGGGAAAATAAAGTTTTCATGTGGCGGGTGGGCGAAAAGTAGTTAAATAGTTATAAGTAACAGCAACCTTCCCCACCTCCAGTTGCGTCATAGCTCGAAATCTGTTTATATATAGAGAGGAGCAAATTGTTTGTTGACTAGTAGACTGGCTACAGACGAATTGTAAAGTTAGACAAGTGTGGTAAAAGTAGAACTTAATGGAGAAACTTGCCTTAATATACACCTGTCCTGAATATACACACACAGAAGGAGAAAGAATTTAAGTAGACACCTGTTGTTACTGCTTCATAATTATGGATGAACACAAAAAAAACACACAAGAAGGAAAATTTCGCTGTAACGTATGTGACAAGAATTTAAGTAGTAAAGGATATCTTCGTAAACACCTGTTACTGCTCCATAGTGATTATGATAATGAGAAAAGAGAGAAAACTTTTAAATGTGAGTTTTGTAATAAGAAATATTATTGGCAATCTAACCTGAATGAACACAGACAAACACACATACAGGAACAGAAGACAAAATGTCGCTGTAATATATGTGGCAAGATTTTAGGTAGTAGGAGCCTTTGCCGCCATCAGTTGTGTCACAGCAGATCTAAGAAAACTTTGGAATGTGAGTTTTGTAATAAAAAATATTCTCGGCCGGACCACCTGGTTGAACATAGAAAAATACACACACAAGAGGAAAAGTTTCGCTGTAGTGTATGTGGCAAGATTTTAGGTAGTACAAGGAGCCTTCACGAACACCTATTGATCCACGGCGAGAAAAGAGAGAAAGCTTTTAAATGTGAGTTTTGTAATAAGAAATATTATTGGCAATCTAACCTGAATGAACACAGAAAAACACATATACAGGAGACACATCTTAGATCAAAGAAAACTTTTGAATGTGAGTTGTGTAATAAAAAATATTCTCGGCCGGATAACCTGGTTGAACATAGAAAAATACACACACAAGAGGAAAAGTTTCGCTGTAGTGTATGTGGCAAGATTTTAGGTAGCACAAGGAGCCTTAACGAACACCTGTTGATCCACGGCGGCAGATCTAAGAAAACTTTGGAATGTGAGTTTTGTAATAAAAAATATTCTCGGCCGGACCACTTGGTTGAACATAGAAAAATACACACACAAGAGGAAAAGTTTCGCTGTAGTGTATGTGGCAAGATTTTAGGTAGTACAAGGAGCCTTCACGAACACCTATTGATCCACGGCGAGAAAAGAGAGAAAGCTTTTAAATGTGAGTTTTGTAATAAGAAATATTATTGGCAATCTAACCTGAATGAACACAGAAAAACACATATACAGGAGACACATCTTAGATCAAAGAAAACTTTTGAATGTGAGTTGTGTAATAAAAAATATTCTCGGCCGGACAACCTGGTTGAACATAGAAAAATACACACACAAGAGAAAAAGTTTCGCTGTAGTGTATGTGGCAAGATTTTAGGTAGTACAAGGAGCCTTAATGAACACCTGTTGATCCACGGCGGCAGATCTAAGAAAACTTTTGAATGTGAGTTTTGTAATAAAAAATATTCTTGGTCGCAAACCCTGGTTAAACATAGAAAAACACATATATCCCCACCATCACTACCAGAGGACGAGGAGGATAACGACAATTGCAAATTACCTGATGATGGAGTTGATGTAGTAAAGGAGAAATGGGAGGATGTAGATTTTCCTGATATAGTGAAGGAAGAAGAGAAGGAATTTACACCACCACCACCACCACCACCACCACCACCACATTGCAAAATACTTGATTATGGAGTTAATGTAGTAAAGGAGGAGGAATATGAGGATGTAGATTTTCCTACTGTAAAGGAAGAAGAGGAAGAATTTGAAGAAGAGAAGGAATTTGAGAATGTAGATTTTCATGATGTAGTGAAGGAAGAAGAGGAGGAATTTGAGGATGTAGATTTTCCTACAGTGATGGATGAGAGTCACAGCTCTTTGGAATGTAAGTTTTATAATAAAAAATATTCTTGGCCGGGAAACCTGGTTCATAGAAAAATACACATATCCCCAACATCACCACCACCACCACCACCACCACCACCACCACCACCATTGCAAAATACTTGATTATGGAGTTAATGTAGTAAAGGAGGAGGAATATGAGGATGTAGATTTTCATGCTGTAGTGAAGGAAGAAGAGGAAGAATTTGAGGATGTAGATTTTCTTGATGTAGTGAAGGAAGAAGAGGGGGAATGGGCGAAGAGGTGAAGGATATTTGTATTTTTTATTTATTTCATTTTCATAACAGAAATGTATAAAAGTATTGGTAATAACAACAATAAAAATGTACATATACTTAGTTATACAATCTAATGAGGAATGTATACTGTTGAATTTTTTTATTATTACAATGTATCTTTTAAACTATGTACCAAAAGCAAAAAATAATAAAAAATGTACCCTATACCAACTTTTAATAACAAATATCCTTTATTTTTTGGGCAGTGTTTGGTAATACCTAAAATGCTTTTTTAAATAAATTGTAATTCTTATTACTTTGTATTATGTAAAAAAAGATTTTATATTTTTATATTATTATAATAATACTATATAAGAGTATTAGACTAATAATAGTATTTTTTTATTTTTCTACAGATTGCATGCAAGAATTAGGTATTTGCATTCCTTCCTGGTATTCACCAGTTACTGCTACGACGAGGATTATATTATGACCGCCCTGAGAAAAACACACACACAGGAAGAAAAATTTCGTTGTAACGTATGTGACAAGATTTTAAGTAGTACACGGAACTTTAGTCAACACCTGTTGCTACTCCATAGTGATGAAAACTTGAAAACCTTTAAATGTGAGTTTTGTAATAAGAAATATTATAGGCAAACTGACCTGAATAGACACAGTTATAAACATCAGCAGATATCCCCATTTTGCTGTAATATATGTGGAAAGAATTTAAGTAGTAAACAAAGTCTTCGCCATCACCAGTTTAGCCATAGCGATAAAAGAGAGAAAACTTTTGAATGTGAGTTTTGTAATAAAAAATATTTTTGGCCGGGAAGCCTGACGACCCATAGATACACGCATAGTGATGATGAGAAAAGAGAGAAAACTTATAAATGCAAATCAAAGGAAACTTTTGAATGTGAGTTTTGTAATAAGAAATATTATAGGCAAACTGACCTGAATAGACACAGTTATAAACATCAGCAGATATCCTCATTTTGCTGTAATATATGTGGAAAGAATTTAAATAGTAAACAAAGCCTTCGCCATCACCAGTTTAGCCATAGTGATAAAAGAGAGAAAACTTTTGAATGTGAGTTTTGTAATAAAAAGTATTTTTGGCCAGGAAGCCTGACTAGTCATAGATACACGCATAGTGATGATGAGAAAAGAGAGAAAACTTTTAAATGTGAGTTTTGTAGTAAGAAATATTATTGGCAATCTAACCTGAATGAACACAGAAAAACACACATACAGGAGACAACACATATATCCCCACCATCACCACCATCACTACCAGAGGACGAGGAGTATAACGACAAGTGCAAAATACCTGATGATGGAGTTGATGTAGTAAAGGAGGAATGGGAGGATTTAGATTTTTTAAAATCACATATATCCCCACCATCACTACCAGAGGACGATGAGGATAACGACAATTGCAAATTACCTGATGATGGAGTTGATGTAGTAAAGGAGAAATGGGAGGATGTAGATTTTCCTGATATAGTGAAGGAGGAAGAAGAGAAGGAATTTGAGAATGTAGATTTTCATGATGTAGTGAAGGAAGAAGAGGAGGAATTTGAGGATGTAGATTTCCCTGCAGTGATGGATGAGAGTCACAGCTCTTTGGAATGTAAGTTTTATAATAAAAAATGTTCTTGGCTGGGAAATCTGGTTCATATGATGGATGAGAGTCACAGCTCTTTGGAATGTAAGTTTTATAATAAAAAATATTCTTGTCCGGGAAACTTGGTTCATAGAAAAATACACATATCCCCAACACCACCACCACCACCACCACCACCACCACCACCACATTGCAAAATACTTGATTATGGAGTTAATGTAGTAAAGGAGGAGGAATATGAGGATGTAGATTTTCCTGCTATAGTGAAGGAAGAAGAGGAAGAATTTGAGGATGTAGATTTTCTTGATGTAGTGAAGGAAGAAGAGGGGGAATGGGAGAAGAGGTGAAGGATATTTGTATTTTTTATTTATTTCATTTTCATAACAGAAATGTATAAAAGTATTGGTAATAACAACAATAAAAATGTACTCATATACTAACTTTTAATAATAAAACAAAAATACCACCCACACGCACTAGTAAAGAAAAACTTGAAACCCCCGTAGGTAAAGTTTTCATGTGGCGGGCGGGCGAAAAGTAGTTAAATAGTTATAAGTAACAGCAACCTTCCCCACCTCCAGTTGCGTCATAGCTCGAAATCTGTTTATGTAGATTTTCCTGCTGTAGTGAAGGAAGAAGAGGAAGGATTTGCGGATGTAGATTTTCCTGGTATAGTGAAGGAAGAAGAGGGAGAATGAGAGAAGAGATGAAGGAGGAATGTAATCTATACTTGTATGTATAAAAGTACTGTGTAACAGTATCAACTCATGTACAACCAACAACAATAAAAATGTTACCATACTATACAAAACAAAATACACTATTTTAGATTTCCTACCATAGTGATGGCGAAAAGTAGTTAAATAGTTATAAGTAACAGCAACCTTCCCCACCTCCAGTTGCGTCATAGCTCGAAATCTGTTTATATATAGAGAGGAGTAAATTGTTTGTTGACTAGTAGACTGGCTACAGACGAATTGTAAAGTTATATGACAAGTGTGTGGCAAAGTAGAACTTAATGGAGAAACTGGCCTGAATATACACCTGTCCTGAATATACACACACAGAAGGAGAAAGAATTTAAGTAGACACCTGTTGTTGCTGCTTCATAATTATGGATGAACACAAAAAAAACACACAAGAAGGAAAATTTCGCTGTAACGTATGTGACAAGAATTTAAGTAGTAAAGGATATCTTCGTAAACACCTGTTACTGCTCCATAGTGATTATGATAATGAGAAAAGAGAGAAAACTTTTAAATGTGAGTTTTGTAATAAGAAATATGTTTGGCCGGGAAACCTGGTTGTACATAGAAAAATACACACACAAGAGGAAAAGTTTCGCTGTAGTGTATGTGGCAAGATTTTAGGTAGTACAAGGAGCCTTCACGAACACCTGTTGATCCACGGCGAGAAAAGAGAGAAAACTTTTAAATGTGAGTTTTGTAATAAGAAATATTATTGGCAAACTAACCTGAATGAACACAGAAAAACACACATACAGGAGACAAAACGCTGTAATATATGTGGAAAGAATTTAAGTAATATAAGGAACCTTAGTCGCCATCATCAGTTGCATCTTAGATCAAAGAAAACTTTGGAATGTGAGTTTTGTAATAAAAAATATTCTCGGCCGGACAACCTGGTTGAACATAGAAAAATACACACACAAGAGGAAAAGTTTCGCTGTAGTGTATGTGGCAAGATTTTAGGTAGTACAAGGAGCCTTCACAAACACCTGTTGATCCACGGCGGCAGATCTAAGAAAACTTTTGAATGTGAGTTTTGGTTTTGTAATAAAAAATATTCTTGGTCGCAAGCCCTGGTTAAACATAGAAAAACACATATATCCCCACCATCACTACCAGAGGACGAGGAGGATAACGACAATTGCAAAATACCTGATGATGGAGTTGATGTAGTAAAGGAGGAATGGGAGGATGTAGATTTTCCTTATATAAAAGAGGAGGAATTTGAGAATGTAGATTTTCATGATGTAGTGAAGGAAGAAGAGGAGGAATTTGAGGATGTAGATTTTCCTACAGTGATGGATGAGAGTCACAGCTCTTTGGAATGTAAGTTTTATAATAAAAAATATTCTTGGCCGGGAAACCTGGTTCATAGAAAAATACACATATCCCCAACATCACCACCACCACCACCACCACCACCACCACCACCACTACATTGCAAAATACTTGATTATGGAGTTAATGTAGTAAAGGAGGAGGAATATGAGGATGTAGATTTTCATGCTGTAGTGAAGGAAGAAGAGGAAGAATTTGAGGATGTAGATTTTCTTGATGTAGTGAAGGAAGAAGAGGGGGAATGGGCGAAGAGGTGAAGGATATTTGTATTTTTTATTTATTTCATTTTCATAACAGAAATGTATAAAAGTATTGGTAATAACAACAATAAAAATGTACATATACTTAGTTATACAATCTAATGAGGAATGTATACTGTTGAATTTTTTTATTATTACAATGTATCTTTTAAACTATGTACCAAAAGCAAAAAATAATAAAAAATGTACCCTATACCAACTTTTAATAACAAATATCCTTTATTTTTTGGGCAGTGTTTGGCAATACCTAAAATGCTTTTTTAAATAAATTGTAATTCTTATTACTTTGTATTATGTAAAAAAAGATTTTATATTTTTATATTATTATAATAATACTATATAAGAGTATTAGACTAATAATAGTATTTTTTTATTTTTCTACAAATTGCATGCAAGAATTAGGTATTTGCATGCCTTCCTGGTATTCACCAGTTACTGCCACGACGAGGATTATATTATGACCGCCCTAGGAGAGGACGACGGCACATATAAATGTCTACCATTTTTATGGCAATATTACTATGACAAATTGGTCTTGCATCGTTATTACAATACTTTGCTTTGGAAGAAGGAGTGTTTATCCAAAGGAGTAACCCTGATATGTCATAAAAAAATGCTTTATGAGAAATGTACTTAATAAAAATATACATATATTTAATCTTCCTCCTTATTTCTTTGTTTGATTCCCATATTTATTGGAGGAGTATTATCAGATTTTAGACATAATGTCCCAATAGAAGCTTTTGTTTCAGTTTCATTCATTTGATAAATGGAATAACAAAACTTATTATTTTTATTTATTGAGGGTTTATAAAAGATCATGTGTAGAAATGAATTCATACTTTTATGTTACAAATCCCATCCCACATCAGAAATAATGCCTATATTAGAGAATTTAGATGTACAGATATTTTACGACGAAAATATTTTCCAAAAAATGGTACCCCCCGTACCTCTCTCTGCTCAAGTTTTTCATTTTAAAAAACAATAGGAGAACAAACAATAAATCCGATAAATTTAGAAGATTTTTATACTTACCACCACCGCATTCATTCTCAAACCTTAAGGCTAGCTATATGATTATTTATTTTCTTCATACACTCACTGAAATGTTTGTAGCTGTGGTGTGGATATTTATTTTCTTCTTTGTACTATAATTGGAGACTTTGCACATTAAATCTCGGCGGCGTTGGCAGTTTTTCCATAAAAAAAAATACATTATAAAAATGGATCAAATTTTTCATTTTCAAAAAATATGAGAGGAACAAACAATAAATCCGATAAATTTAGAATATTTTTATACTAACTACCACCGTATTCATTCTCAAACCTTAAGGCTAGCTGTGTGATTATTTATTTTCTTTTAACAGAAAATTATCATTTTATATCTCATCCATCAAAGGTGGTCGCACTATTATACAATTGTGCAAACTAACGTTAAAAAGCATTAATAAAATATGGATACTTATGTTAAATTATATACATCATTGCTATTTAGTCTTAAATGGCAATGGGGCTGCCGACTAAGACTTAGTGGGTTGTTTTCA
>NW_024724403.1:0-8233 GCF_018991925.1 Homarus americanus
CCTGCACGAATGTTACCAACTTACCGTTAGGCGATTTGGGTAACCGAAAGTAACGCTCTCCTACCACCAACCATTTCGATTGTCATGACAATTATCTTCAGAACAGTTCTTTGGCCCTGAGAAGGGCCGAGTTATAGATGTCTGGTAGGTTTTGTTGTGCTTTTTCTTTTTCCCCAAGGAAGAGGACTTAAGCACGCTCTCCGCGGATGCGCCGGGCCAGCTGGATGTCCTTGGGCATGATGGTAACGCGCTTGGCGTGAATGGCACACAGGTTGGTGTCCTCGAAAAGACCCACCAGGTAAGCCTCAGAGGCTTCCTGCAGAGCCATGACGGCAGACGACTGGAAGCGCAGGTCGGTCTTGAAATCCTGGGCGATCTCACGCACCAGGCGCTGGAAGGGCAGCTTCCTGATGAGTAGCTCTGTGCTCTTCTGGTAACGACGGATCTCACGAAGGGCGACGGTTCCGGGCCTGTAACGATGGGGCTTCTTGACACCACCGGTGGCTGGGGCGGACTTGCGAGCTGCCTTGGTGGCAAGCTGCTTCCGTGGAGCCTTGCCTCCAGTGGACTTGCGGGCAGTCTGTTTAGTACGGGCCATCTCGACGACGAAATAGTCAATACGGGCGGCCCGGCAGGCGGGCGGGCTTATATACAGACATTCTCCACCTCAGTGGCCACCTCATTGGCCACGAGTGCCGCATGCGTCATCCGCAAGCTACGCCCCACCTCCAAGAGGGAGGGACGGCCTTGGATGAACGATACTACCGCTGCGTCCACAGCACGCCACCTACTCCCACCAAACCGTGGGCGAACCCACACCAGGACCACCTGTAGTAGCAACCACAACAACATGACTGGACGAGGCAAAGGAGGCAAGGGACTTGGAAAGGGTGGCGCCAAGCGTCATCGTAAGGTGCTTCGTGACAACATCCAGGGTATCACCAAGCCCGCCGTTCGTCGTCTAGCTCGGCGTGGAGGTGTTAAACGTATATCCGGCCTCATCTACGAGGAGACCCGCGGCGTCCTCAAGGTGTTTCTGGAGAACGTCATCCGTGACGCCGTCACCTACACCGAGCACGCAAAAAGGAAGACCGTCACCGCCATGGATGTGGTGTATGCCCTGAAACGGCAGGGCCGCACCCTTTATGGTTTTGGTGGTTAATCAACCTGATGGACGGGCGCACACCACCACCACCACCACGACAAACAAATATACGGACCTAATTTTAGGTCCACATTTAAATCGCTAAAGAGTTGGTTAGACACTGAGTAAATCGTTGAAAATATATCCAATAACATGATCCTCTCTAATTCTGGACATGTGGTATGAGTATAGGTTGTGTGTGAACGTGTTGGAACCACTTCCTAATAATTGTCAGTCAGTCAGTCAGTCAGTCAGTCAACATGCACCTAACCTCCAGGTACCTCACCTAACTTCCTGTAGCGTCACCGAACCTCACGAAATGTAACCCAATGTAGTTTATAATCTATCCTAACATGACATAACATAACCACGCACTATATTACTTCGGTAAGAGTAATGAGTTTTAATACACAAAGTTGCAGTTATCATTCATTCATACATACATACATACATACATACATACATACATACATACATACATACATACATACATACATACATACATACATACATAACATGCTAGTGGCAGGGGGGGATTGAAGTGAATTTTAGGAGGATAGAATAGGTGCAGTGGCTAAACAGCGCTTGCGTGAGGGACTTTAAGCAAGCAACTCGCCTGGATGCGGCAGGATAGAGTCAGGTCAAGCGTCCGGTGCATGTTGGGTTCCGCCATGGTTTCTCAGTGTTTGGTCGGCTTGATTGTGTGTGTTGTTTTCTTGTTTGGAGGAAATGTCTTGGTATTCTTCTTCTTAGCTTGAAGTTGATTTTCTTCTAACTCTTCTCCTCTTTTTGTTCGTCTTCCTCGTGTCTGCTATCATTCTGTAAAGACTCTCTATATGTATGTAGGTATGAGTGAGTAACAGTTGCCGGTTACAGTGATACTTCATATTCGCTGGTGTTGTACTGTATGGCTTCGGTATTTCTTAATATACAAACGGCACCGTTAGGGGATTGAGGTATTTAAAAACCAGCCTGCATTACTTATATATAGAAATAAATAATGTGGCTTGGACAATAATGACGACTACTCTCTCCTACCTTCCCCAAACAAGGGCTTTTCGAAAGTATACATTGGACACAAATGACTTAGTACATCATAAATTGGTGGTTTAACAAAAGCCCTCATTAGAGAAAGGTGAAGGAGCACACAGTGAACATACAGATTAATGTTTGCACGCGTAGATCATGTAAGGTGAGATGTTGAACACCAGACACGTAGTGTAGTAACTCCCTCACAGATGGCGTTATGAGGGGCCTGATGATGTAGCAGTTACCTCACAGATGGTGTTATGAGGAAATTCACATGATGATGCTGTAGCAAAACATTCACTACGTGTTGTCGTAGCATCTTGGGGACACCACGTGGTCGACATGACTCACTCATTCAAGTGGGTGAGGTGTGGTCCCAGGCCTCTCTATCGTGGAGTCTCAGGGGAAGTATAACTGGGTACCTGGGACCTCACTGTGTGAAGGTGGTTAGCTAGCTTGGGTAAGACTCAACTGCCGATTTGTTTTTCACTGAGTTAAGCACTGTTCACCACTATTCATCACTGGTTCCATTCCTTGGCCAAATGAGATAGTACCTTATGGCAAGAACTTGTTGATAGTCCGCTGGGGAGGAGGGTTCAGGGGAGTGAGTTGGTATGGGCCAACATATAAATAATAATAATAATAATAATAATAATTAACGGTTTATTGAAAGAGCTTGGCAGCCAGAAGACTGAAAATATACAGTTACATATTTGGGGAATGGGTTACGAATTACAAATAATATACAAGTAACATGAGTGACACAAATAAGACATATAATAACTAGCTGGGGAAAAGCTCAAACTACAGTTCATTTCAACATAGTGACAGTGCAAGGAGTAGTGTTTACTGGGAGTGAGTACACTGATTTATTACAAGTTATCGATAATTTTTACAATGGTTGGGACTGGGCTGTTCTTATAGCGATCAGTTCGTGCACGTATGGGCTGGATGGATGCGGTTGTGGTGTCGAAGAGCAATTCTCGGACTAGGGATCTCAGGTGGTAGTAGGAGCCGGTGTCGGGGATGGTGTAGAAGCTTCTTACCAAATTTGCAGATGAGGTCGTGGTGATGGTCAGTGAGAGTCTAAAGGGTCAGTGTGTTGAGCGCTTCTTGATATGTGGAGTAGGAAGGGTAGAGAATAATCTTGCATGGCCTCTTTTGCACTTTTTCGAGGTGTTTACGTTGTGTGGCATTTAGGGAGGAAGACCAGGTGGAGGAGGCATAGGTGAGCTTGGGAAGTATGAATGTTGTGTAAACACTGAGGAGCTCGTGTGCAGGACCACCGAGGGACTTGAGTCGGCGTAGGAGGTGGAGACGGAAACTGGAGGATTTGATAACTTCACTGACGTGTGGTTTCTAATTTAGTTTGTTGTCTATATGTATGTGTGTGTGTGTGTGTGTGTGTGTGTGTGTGTGTGTGTGTGTGTGTGTATACTACTGTACTTTTTAGATCCTCCTACGCAACCTAACCTATTATAGTTAAGTATAGTAGGCTATACACTATTTTGTTAGTATGTGTTATAAAATGAAATTGCATGTTATTATTATTAATATTATTATTATTAATATTATTATTATTCTTATTATTATTAGTATTATTATTATTATTATTATTATTATTATTATTGTTATTATTATTACATACTAATATAATACTAAGTTGCCCGCCAGATTTCCTCAGAGATGGGAGGAGCACATTGGCGGCGGTGTTGTTTATACTCCGCCCGATTACTGATTCCTATTCACCGAGCCAGAGCTGGCGGGCGGCGTGTTATGTGCCACGTTTTGTTTCCCATTGGGCGTACCGCTCAGCTGGGGAGTAGGAGATTTCATAAAAAGAAAGTTTGAGTGGAGAGCACACCTTTTCCTTCACATACAGTTATCTTAGACCATCTACTAGTATAATAGTTTGCACAAAAATACTCTACACTCTTTCTAGGTTGTTGCTATTTTTTTTTTTTTTTTTTTTGACTTCTCATCAGATTGTGCATTCAACTAATATACACTATTAGTGTGTTTATTATTATGTTTTATAGTATTATTTCGTATAATATTGGGTAACACAATTAGAGTCACTAGTATAGTATATTATTGGGGTTTATAGCAGTTTGTGGTCTAATAGTATCATGCTTTATGAGTGGTGTTCTATGTAGTGATGATTAGGCAATAAAATATGCTTTGGGGGTTTATAGCAGTTTTTGTAGTCTACTAGTATCATGCTTTATGGGTGGTGTTCTATGTAGTGATGATTAGGCCATAAAATATGCTTTTGGTTTATTGCTAACAAAATATACTTTGCTCTACCGCTGTAGTGCAAAACATGGTGAAACTTACATACACCGTTAATAAAGTATTGATGGAAGAAGAAGAAGAAGAAGAAGAAGAAGAAGAAGAAGAAGAAGAAGAAGAAGAAGAAGAAGAAGAAGAAGTAAGAGGAAGAATTGTGGAGGGAATGAACAGTGAGACAATGTAAAGCCTCCGGGATGGCGGCAGCGTTTCTGTTATTAATATATAATAAGACAATAGGAAAATATGTTGTTGTCTCTACCTGTATTATTACCTTTGCGATAGCATGGTTCAATTTTGGGAGGACATAGGAAGGAGCAGGAGGTTAGGAAGGGATTTGTAGTGGGAGAGATAGTGTCTGTGATCCTCAGGTCACCACTCCTCGGATTGTGTCAGTTCAAGTTTAGAAGCTCCAACAACTTTCCCTGAATACGAATTGGCAACCTTTCGATTTACAACAGGTACCTACTTACTGCTACAGTAGGTAGGTGAACAGGGACCAAGGGGGCTAGGAAGAGTGTCCAAACAACTTGCTCCTGCCTGCCTGTGTGATGTAGTCGTGGCCAGAATTAGGTTAGGATACAGACACATCTGGCTAGTTAGTAACGCTGTACCCATACCGGAACACTCAGCATGTAAACTTGGTGATACACCTTTAAAGCACTACTATATTATTGAATGGGACACTGTCAAAGACTTCAGGCCACCTCACTTATTGTATCTTGAACTATGTCATTACTTCATTGAGGACATTACATTCTTGCTCTTTATCCCAAATTGGCTAGCCCACACTGGTAAATGTGTACTGTACTGTCAATGAATCTGATGTATTTCTTTGTGTATGAACCTGACTGAAAATAAGGTCGCCTCCCTGGCTGCTGCTGCTGCTTCTTGCGCCCTTCTAAGTCCCGTTTAAGTCCCCCACCCCAGGCCCCCGCAGTAACCCTTCACATCTACACCATTCTCAAACAATTTCACTCAATTTCCACAATACTATGCTAATTACACGTAAAATAGAGTGTTATCCTGCAAAACGTTGATGTCGTATATTTCTCTCTTTAAGTGATATCCTGTGGCTCCGAAAGGAGCCTGTTTGGTTAGGTTGTCTTGTGTGAACGAACCTTGGGTTCTTATTTCTTCTCTGTCTTCTTGGGGAGGAGCACAGCTTGGATGTTAGGAAGGACACCCCCTTGGGCAATGGTGACTCCAGACAGGAGCTTGTTCAGCTCCTCGTCATTGCGAATGGCAAGCTGAAGATGACGCGGGATAATGCGGGTCTTCTTGTTGTCGCGGGCGGCGTTACCGGCCAGCTCGAGCACTTCTGCTGCCAGGTACTCCATGACGGCTGCAAGGTACACAGGGGCACCTGCACCAACACGCTCAGCATAGTTGCCTTTACGCAAGAGACGGTGGATCCTGCCCACGGGGAACTGGAGTCCGGCCCTGCTAGAACGGGACTTTGACTTGCCCTTCACCTTGCCTCCCTTGCCGCGTCCTGACATGTTGCTGCTGCTGCTTTTCGTGATAGGAGTTAAATTTCCGCCCGCCACCTTGGTCTTTTATACCAAGCTCAGGATCAGGCCAGGTGGCCGTCTCGCGGACCCAACCAATGTAAGAGAGCCGTAGCTGCAGCCAGTCTGATCCTGAGCGGCCCGCTCGGTATATAAGGAAAAGTTAGTCGGGCCAGTTTTCAATTCTCTCGCTCCGCGCCACGAGTAACTGTGCCGCCATGCCTCCCAAAACTTCCGGAAAGGCTGCCAAGAAGGCTGGAAAGGCCCAGAAGGCCATTGCCAAGGGTGACAAGAAGAAGAAGCGCAGGAGGAAGGAAAGCTACAACATCTACATCTACAAGGTACTGAAGCAAGTGCACCCCGACACAGGAGTCTCCTCCAAAGCTATGTCCATCATGAACTCTTTCGTGAACGACATCTTCGAGCGCATCGCTGCCGAGGCTTCCCGCCTGGCGCACTACAACAAGCGCTCCACCATTACAAGTCGGGAAATCCAGACAGCTGTCCGACTCTTGCTGCCCGGTGAACTGGCCAAGCATGCCGTGTCTGAGGGCACCAAGGCTGTCACCAAGTACACCTCTTCCAAGTAAGAGGTTACTTGTGCACAACAAACACGCCATCCCACTACTACAACTTAATCGGCTCCATCGGAGCCACAGTTACATGTTAAAGAGACAGTTACCGACAGTGATATATTGAGAGGGAAATAAAAAAAAAAAAAAATTATAATAATCTGCATTCTCTATTGGCGTAGAAACCGGACTAAATCGAAACATAATAAATAAATAAATAAATTCTGCGTGGAGTACTTTTACACCCACTGCAAAGTGACATAC
Source organism: Homarus americanus (assembly GCF_018991925.1). Taxonomy (NCBI): domain Eukaryota; kingdom Metazoa; phylum Arthropoda; class Malacostraca; order Decapoda; family Nephropidae; genus Homarus; species Homarus americanus. The sequence continues at coordinate 6,810 of NW_024724403.1, forward strand.
ATGGAGTGTGTTTGGGCTTCATTTCATGTTTGCAGCACGCCTAATTCATGTAAACAATTTATTTTATTTTATTGTATTTTATTGTATTTTCTTTTATTTTATTGTATTTTCTTTTATTTTATTTATTTATTTACTTACTTATTCTTTATACATTTATTTGTTACTAGCTCTTGTTTGTTGCACCCACCCACCTCCCGAATTGATGACCTACTATACATTCGTGCCTGCACGAATGTTACCAACTTACCGTTAGGCGATTTGGGTAACCGAAATTAACGCTCTCCTACCACCAACCATTTCGATTGTCATGACAATTATCTTCAGAACAGTTCTTTGGCCCTGAGAAGGGCCGAGTTATAGATGTCTGGTAGGGTTTGTTGTGCTTTTTCTTTTTCCCCAAGGAAGAGGACTTAAGCACTTCTCGGCAGATCACATGGACAGCCCCAGAATGTCCTTCTTGGGCATGATGATAGCAACTTGGCATGAATAAGCACACAAATTTAGTGTCCTCAGAAAAAAGACCCACCAAATTAAGCCTCAGAGGCTTCTGCGGAAACCATGACAATGATGACTGGAGAAGCTGGGTCAGTCTTGGGAAATCCTGGGCGATCTCACTTGGGCTGACCAAGCTACTGATGAAATTAGCTCTATGCTCTTCTGGTAACGACAGATCACGAAGGCGACGGTTTCCGGGCACTGTAACGATGGGGCTTCGCCGGCACCACCGGTGGCTGGGGCGGACTTGCGGGCTGCCTTGGTGGCAAGCTGCTTCCGTGGAGCCTTGCCTCCAGTGGACTTGCGGGCAGTCTGTTTAGTACGGGCCATCTCGACGACGAAATAGTCAATACGGGCGGCCCGGCAGGCGGGCGGGCTTATATACAGACATTCTCCACCTCAGTGGCCACCTCATTGGCCACGAGTGCCGCATGCGTCATCCGCAAGCTACGCCCCACCTCCAAGAGGGAGGGACGGCCTTGGATGAACGATACTACCGCAGCGTCCACAGCACGCCACCTACTCCCACCAAACCGTGGGCGAAGCCATCACACTCTCTCTCCCTCACCATGAACGGATACGAGTTTGTTAACGTGGCGCGGATACGTCCGGACACGCCGACCTGCCCAAGAAACTAAACCTCCTAGTTCTCCAGAAGTTTTTCGAAGCTAATGGGATCGTGGGGGTCACCAAGGTAGAACGCCTAAAGCTCCATGGTGACATCAAGATCACCTTCGCCGAGATGGGCATGCCCGCTCAACTCGCGGAGATCCCAGACATCAACGGCATTCCTTTTAAAATGTTTGCCTTCATGTGGGACAACTTGAAGCTGGGTGTAATCTCCCACGCCGAAATTGCCCACATGGACAAAGCAGAGCTGAGTGAGCTCCTCAAGGGGCAGCAGCTCCAAGTTGTGAAGAAGCTGTCCG
>NW_024724404.1:0-14551 GCF_018991925.1 Homarus americanus
ATCAGTGTGCTTCGTTCAGTTACGTGTGCTAATAACTTATTACTATCATTAATTCTGTCTAATAATATTTTCAGCCGCTAGGTAGGAGTAGGAGAAAGGAAGGAAGGAGGGAGGATAGTAGGCAAGTGGGCAGGCAGTGGAGGAGGGTAGGAGATAGGGGAGGAGTGGGAATGAGGATGGAGGGTGGAGATGGGAGGGCAGGAGGAGAGGAAGGAGTGGGGAGGAGATGCTGGGGTAGGAGAGAGGAAGGAGGAGGATAGTGGGCAAATGGGCAGGCGGTGGAAGGGAGGGGGTAGGAGATAGGGAGGGTGGAGATAGGGATGGAGGGTCAGGAATGGGGCAGAAGGAGAGGAAGGGTGGGAGGGAGGAAGGGTAAGGGGAGGGAGGGGGTAGGGTGGAGGAAGGAGGGAGGGAGGGATGGTAGGTGAAGTGGGTAGGCAGTGGTGGGGAGGGGAGGGAGGGGAGGGAGGGTGAGGGTGGGAGGGAGGGAGGGATGTGGTGGGTAGTGGGTGGTGAGGTGGTGGGGAGGGGGGGAGGGTAGGGGTGGGGTGGGAGGGGGAGAAGGGAGGGGGGGAGGGAGAGGAGGGGGAGGGTAGGGGAGGGAGGGAGGGAGGAGGGAGGAGGGTGGGGGAGGGAGGAGGAGAGGAGGGTGAGAGGAGGAGGAGGAGGAGGAGGAGGAGGAATAGGAAGAGGGGGAGGTGGGAGGAGGAGAGGAGGAGCGTGGGTGGGAGATGGAGCGTGTGGGAGGCGTGGGTGGGAGAGACGTGGGCAGGAGAGGAGGCGTGGGTGGGAGAGAGCGTGGGTTGGGAGGGCGTGGGTGGGAGATGGGGCGTGTGTGGAGGGCGTGGGTAGGAGGGCGTGGGCAGGAGGGCGTGGTGGGAGGGGGCGTGGGTGGAGGGGCGTGGTGGGAGATGGAGCGTGGTGGAGAGGGCGTGGGCGGGAGGGGGTGGGTGGGGGGCGTGGGTGGGAGGGCGTGGTGGGAGAGGGGAGTGGGTAGGAGGGGGCGTGGGGTGGGAGGGGCGTGGGTAGGAGGAGTGGGGTGGAGAGGAGGGAGGAAAAGGGAAGAATGGTGAGTGACAAGGCGGGAGGAGAGAGAAAAAAAACACGTAAATTTGTCTATAGAGGTTGTTTTTATATCTAGTTCTTCCCCTGCCCCTCTTTCATTCACTTACTCTCTCCTACCTCCTCCTTCTCTCCTCCCTCCTCACTATTCTACTGTTCCTCCTCTCTTCTCTACCTTCTCTCCTCTCCTCCTCTTCCTCCTTCACTGTTCCTCTCCTACTTCCCTCTTCATCTCCTCCCTTCTCCCTCTCTTTCACCTCCTTCTGCTCCTCTCCCTAATCTTCCCCACCTCCTCCTTCTTCTCCTCCTCCTCCTCTTCACCTCCTTCTACTGTTCCTCCTCCTACTCTTCCTCTTCCACCTCCTCCTTCCCTACTCTTCCCCCTTCTATTCCTCCTCCCTACGCTTCTCTTCCACCTCCTCCTTCTCCTACTCTTTCCTCCTACTGTTCCTCTTTCCTTCTCCTCCTCCTCCATTCCCTCTCCAACTCTACAGTTATTCTCCTGATTAATAAATGTTGCTGACGTTCTAGAGACTATTTTAAGAGTAAATTACAAAATTGAAATTACTCTTTGTGATAATGTAAAGGTTCACGAATAAATTTCATCCTCATCTTTTTGATTAAAAATGATGGAGATGTTTTTTTACTGTTAGATACGAAAAAGAAATAAATAATAATATATATAATAATAATAATAATAATATTAATAATAATAATAATAATAAATAATAATAATAATAATAATAATAATAATAATAATAATAATAATAATAATAATAATAATAATAATAATAATAATAATAATAATAATAATAATAACCTAAAGCACTATCAGTACCACTCTCTCAGAAACAAAATAACAACAACACTATTTTTTACTTATCTTTACATAACAAAAAATTTCACAACAACAAACACTGATACCCAAAACAAAAACCTTCTTATCTTTACCGGTTAAGATAACAGACAAAAGATATCTTGAAAACAAACAATATAAAATACTAGAAATTTAAACATTAATATATATATATTAAACTATTAAAATATCCAAATGAGAATCTAGCGTTAAAGTCACGAATTCATTGATTGTGAGAGTAAATAATCAAATAAGAATCTAAGCAAAAAGCATCCAGAAAGGGAATAACAAGGTAAATATTTAGCTCAGGTGAGAACAGGCGGAGGTTCTCTCTCTCTCTCTCACTGGGAACCTCACCATCTGTTTTTCCTCTACGTCACACAGGTGGGCCAAACACCTTGCTGACGTCACTTGGATGAAATGTTGTTATTTTTGTTGATTTTAATTTGTTTTCTTCACCCTAAAAGGTAATGTTGACAGAGGCCCTCTTGTGTGTGTGTGTGTGTGTGTGTGTGTGTGTGTGTGTGTGTGTGTGTGTGTACTGGTAACCACATAGTGTTACAAATGTGCCCATGTGTCGACTATGTGATCTATGTTTCCTGAGTATGTGGTATTAAATGCAGAACATGAGTTGTTACTGTTATTGAAGAAAAGAACATGTGCTGTTATGGGAACATAAGGCGTTTTTACAAAGTTAATGGTGTGATTGTAGTGTGATTGCGGAACAAATGGTGTCATTGGTGTGATTGTAGTGTTATGCAGAATAGATGGTGTTATTGCGGAACTAAATAACGCGTAATTATCTCTCACGCCACTAAATTACAATCACCCATTACGCCTGACGACTCATTACACGCCATAACACCCCAATATACATGACGTCACCTTACGCCATAACACCCATTACACCATAACACCTCAATACACCCATGACCTCCACCAATCTTGACACAAAGTATAAAAGTATTGGTCATATCAGGTCATATTGCTTTAAATTATAGCGTAAAGGTCAGGTCAGAGAGAGAGAAGACTCCTTGCGGACCTTCTCTCCCTTCATCTCGTTAGTACCTCGCAGTGACGTCCTCAGCCCGTTCCACAGGGTTGAGTATGGCGTCTGAGGAAGCTCCTATCAGGATCTTATTATTATTATTATTACACCTATCTTGTTACGTCTTAATAACTGTCAATACCGTGAAGATAACAATAATGTGATGCAACGATGATAATAATAATACCAATAAATATTTATACTTATAAAATGCCAGCAGAACTTAAAAAAAAAATCATGTAATAAAAACGTCAACAGTGTATCGATATATTCGTGGAGTGAGCACCGCTATCACCTGTAACGACTCACACCGATCCAACGCCTCGTACCGTTCCTCAATCAAACGCCTGTTAAGAATAGTAACTAGATCTATCTTATTTCTCGTGTGCAGAGTGTTCGTGTGTTCATTACTGGTATATAGTATAAAAATAAAACTTGCTTTATTTTAGAACAGATAAAATATCCTGTTTACTTCTGACAAAACAAACTTATCTGCCAAATTTTTAGGTCTTTAGCTCAAAATTTTAGGTCATTAGCTCAAAATTTTAGGTCGCTAGCTCAAAATTTTAGATCTTTAGCTCAAAATTTTAGGTCAGGTGAATCATCGTGAACTGGTGCAATGTTGCTCGCGGTAGTGTCTAACAAGTGGCAACAACCTTTGATGATAAACCTCATCAAACATCTGCCTGTGACCCCTCCTCAAACATCTGCACTGTGACCCCCACTCCTCAAGCATCTGCACTGTGACCCCTCCTCAAGCATCTGTAGCGGCCTCCTCAAACATCTGCACTGTGACCCCTCCTCAATCATCTGCACCGTGACCCCTCCTCAAGCATCTGCACTGGGACCTCACCTAATGACTTCCCACTGTCAATAATTGAGGACACAAAAATACTTTCCAGTCACACAATCTTGGGAACTGTCAGCTACCAAGAGACCAAACACACTCTTTATCTTTGGCTAGGCACCAGTCACCAATTGCCATCGGTGGACAACAAGCTTCTCTGGAACCTCAGTCTGGAAAGTTTCTTTTGTGTTTGCAGCAGCAGCCGTCAGCCTGCTGAGTTGCACGATGAATGTACTCTGTGACAATGAGTTCATAAATATCCGCCCCAGAAGCTTGGACACTGCTGCCGCTATCGTTATTCTCGTGTATTGATGGATAAATTGAGACTATCTGCTCAAGCATTAAAGTTTTATCGACTAGAATACCGAGGGACATATTAAAGATGTTACTGTGGCACTCTAGGGCAGCTTCCAGTCTACCACCTTCAAATATGGATCCTTGTACATCGTGACTCATGTCTATACATCAGTCTCCAAATCTTCTGGACTATTGCTACTTCAGTGGTAGCCATTTGAGCAGCTTCTCTGGGGCCTCCTCATGTGCGCGTCGGTGCTGGTGCTGGTGTTGTTCCCGAACCAGGGCTTTTGAACAGCTGCCATCTGAACCACAGAAGAGTCTTCCCGACCTTTACGTATTTGCTGTAAGAAGTCGAGGTCTTCGTGTTTGTCAACTTCAGTCAACTTCGGTCACTTCAAATGAAATGTTCGGCATTCAGACATCCTTCGTCGATTGCTGCATAATAAAAGTAATGTAAACCAAACGTCCTGGACAAGCTACGTCTTCTTTGTATTCTTCCTGGTATTTTCTGTATGCTTTTGCATCTTCCTTTCCAACAATCTGCCTTTTACAGTCCAGAATAGGAATACGAGGACGTTCCCCAGAACAAAGCTACTGAACTTGGTCAGTACAATAGAGCACCCCTTCACATTCTCCTTGTAAGCTGATCTTTGTGTCGGCTTTGCTTCAAGTACCGAGAAGAAGCTGATAACATCAGCGTTTGATATTAATTTTACTCCTCAGATCTCATTCAGTGGCTTTCCATCATATTGATTGATATACAGCCTGAATGGTGGTTAAGAATAATGAATCCAGGTGATGTGATGAATCCACCATATCACATAGAAACTGTTTATTAAAAGTTTTGCTGGTTATCGTTGCATCAGATGTGAAAATAATTTTATGCTAACTGTTTACCGACAGTAAGATAAACTAGAAGAAGAGGGATAATACAATAAAATAAACTAGGCGAGAGGGTGAGAGGAGACACAGTGTTGACGACAGATTTACTGAGGTGTTTTAAATATGAAACAGATGGTCCTGGCCTAAGGGCTGCGATTGCTCTCAGGCAGTGTGATTGTGAACTATTAATCCTCCATAAAACCTAAATACTTTAATAAGTATATTTATGCACAATTTGATCATATTATACAAATTGTCTCCTGATGTATGAACAGTTGTAACATGTGAGTTATATTTAAGATGTTAACAGGCTATGTACTGTATATTGATTGAATTATTCATACTATGTGTCTTGAGATAACAGCATTTGTTATATGTGAATTGTTCTTTAACAGGTTTTGACCGAATTATATGTATGAGTCATCGTTGTGGGTCTCATTCTCAATCCAAATCAATAACGCTCCCTATGGGCGTTAACACTTAACAATCAATTTACTTTACTTTGCAACTTACAGATCAGGTCATACAAAGGGCAAATCCTCAGTGATGGCTAGGTCTGCTGGAAGCAAATTAGTCTGAGTGCAATACTTTGCAGTAATCGGTTCTCATCGCTTCTAACCTGCTGCAACCAGATATATCCTGTTGGAAATCTATATGCAGTCGTCCTAACCAGTGATATACAGATTTAACCATATTAACTAGTTTCAACTGACCCTTCTAACCAGTTACACCCTTCCCTCTAACCAGTTTTCATCTGGGTTAACGGAACAATTTGATATTCAATTTAGTAAAAAAAAAATTAATGCCTTTTTAGCAGTTTAAAAACATGTGACTATCATATTTAGTTATTATTGAATACTGCTCATCCTACCGAGATCAAATAGAGCTATTCACATTCGATATTTGATTGAAAAGGTAAAAAAGTACAAAAGAAACAGGTGGATTTTAAGCGTGGAAGTGTGTGGGTATAAGTGGTAGCATGTGGGTGTATGTGATTATGTGTACTTGTATGTGGTTGTAAATAGTAGAATGTGGTGATATGTGATTGCATGTGGTAGTTTGTGATTGCATGTGGCAGTAAATAGTAGAATGTGGTGATATGTGATTGCATGTGGTAGTTTGTGATTGTATGTGGCAGTAAATAGTACTATGTGGTTGTATGTGGTAGTTAATAGTAGTACTGTATGTGGTTATGTGTGGTTGTATGTGGTAGTATGTGGAAAATCATTCAACCCTACACTCACCACCAGTATCATCAACGTTTGTTGATATAAACACAGTCAGTTCCTCAAACATACAAACGATATACAGAAATAAATTTGTTAGTAAACAGAAGTTTGCAGTTGTTCAATAGAAAAACAATTTATCTCACCTAGGAACACTGTACACCCGCCTAGGACACCTGTACACTCGCCTAGGAACACCTGTACACTTGCTAGGAACACCTGTACACCCACCTAGGAACCCTGTACACTCGCCTGAACACCTGTACACCGCCTAGAACACCTGTACACTCGTCAGGAACACCTGTACACTCGCCTAGGAACACCTGTACACCCACCTAGGAACACCTGTACACTCGCCTAGGAACATCTGTACACACCAAGGAACACCTGTACACTCGCCTAGGAACATCTGTTACACTCCTTCGAACACCTGTACACTACTCATGAAGACATTACAAAGGAGAATATTTAGCTAATCTCAGGTGTTTTCTGATCGATATTGATGAGGTGGTGACTGGTAAAATAAATTTCTTGGGTATTTTCATCAACTTGGTATTAGAAAAGTCATTTGAATATGATAGTCTCAGTGTAGTTTGATGCCATTGATGTCTTTGGGTGGGTGGGTGGGTGGGTGGTGGGTGGGTGGTGGAGTATGAACTTTTGTCAATATTTCCTTAAAGTCCACAATAACGATGAAATATATAATGACATATAATGTCTCACTGTACGACGCCTGAAAGAATTACCAAAAGGTGAGGAGAGATATAGCTGCCTCATGTCAACACTGAATAGGAGTGGAAACACAAAAGTTTGCCACACAAGGTTCAATTCCATTGTTGACTTGCACAGAGTTGGCAAAAAATGGATTTCTTTAATAAAAACCAATTTTTCAACAAAAACATTTCAAACACGAAAGATTTTTTTTAATTTTATTAGTGGTTTAATAAGTTTTAAGTATAATTTGTGGCCCTTTATAGACAGTGTCCATGTAGTTCCCTTATGATCAGGATTTGAGATGTGTGCAGCCCTGTAAGAAAGCTTATTATCACCATTTCCACCAGTGTATAATAGTTCACATCTCTGTCTATATTAAACAACCACACGGAACAGCACATCTAACACCAACGTCCATTCCAAATTCCTCCCTTTCTTTCTCATTTACCCTCACTGTTCTCCTTCTTGTTCTCATAGATTGCTTTTACTGCATCTAATAGCCATCCTCTCGCCCCATACCTGTAATACGTTCATATTATCCGTCTTTTCAAATCTACTATAAATCATTAAAACCATCTGTAAGTGATAAAATAATAAACATAACCCAAGAAAAGGCAGAGATTTAATAAACCACAAACAGTTTTTTGGGTTGGTTTAACCATTTGGATTAGATCCCTACCTACTTATAATTCTATATGAGTTACCATGTTGGCAACACACACACACACACACACACACACACACACACACACACACACACACACACACACACACACACACACACACACACACACACACACACACACACACACACACACACACACAAACACCATGTGTTAACATCTTGCAGGTGTATTGTTTTGAGTACTCTTGCAACACCTATCAGGGGGTGGGAACTAAATTAAAATTTTAACACACTGAATCATTAAATGCTTTAATAAATACGTGATTCTTTGTTCATTTCTCTTCAAATGGTGAAAAATTACACATACAGTACACATAATGGTTGTCCCTCGTGTAACAGGATGGCCCCTTAGGACCACCTAGGCGTGAATTTGTTTAAGGTGTTAAAGCTGTCGCCTACACAACAACCACACACTGAGTTAACGAGTTGCATAACCCAGTGTCAAAGAACAGTCCGAAGACCGGACAATTTGCAACTGCAGCTAACCATTACCCCGGAACACGATTAACATCAGGTCCCCAATTACTGCTGGGTAGACAGGCAAATGTCGTGAAACTTGCCCTAGTTTCACCCGGGATCGAACCTGGGTCCGCTCGCTTGTGGAGGCAGGATGCTGACCATTACACCACAGATTGACCCCCCCTCCACACACACACACACACACACACACACACTGCTTCACCCCCAACAAACACCCCAAATAACCCCTCCCCACAGACGGTAGTGGGACCAGGATCTTATATGTCTTTGAGATGAAGAAAAATTTCGCCATCTTGAAATAAAAAAAAATTGAATGCCTGCAAGATGAGGTTAAAATTACCCTCCTCATTTTTGGTCATGTTTAGTCAGTTCAAATTCACGCTTCGTTAACCTGACCTGACCAATCTAACAACTTAATCTGCCTGACCTGTGAAACTGCCCTCACCTGTACAAGACTGCCCTCCTGTACAGGATGCCCTCACCTGTACAAAACTGCCCTCACCTGTACAAAACTCCCCTCACCTGTACAAACTGCCCTCACCTGTCCCTGTCCTCACCTGCAAGACTGCCCTCACCTGCAAAACTCCCTCACCTGTACAAACTGCCCTCCCTGCTAAACTCCCTCACCTGTACAAAACTCCTCACCTGTACAAAACTGCCCTCCTGTACAAAACTGCCCTCCTGCACAGACTGCCCTCACTGCAACTCCCCTCACCTGTACAAAACGCCTCACCTGTAAGAGACTGCCTCACCTGCCTGCAAGTCTCCCCTCACCTGTACAAACTGCCCTCACCTGTTGAGACTTGCCTCACCTGTACAAGTCTCCCCTCACCTGCAAAACTGCCCTCACCTGTACAAGACTGCCCTCTCCTGTCTCCCTCACCTGTACAAACTGCCCCGCCTCAACACCTCTGACCATCTGGGAGTCTCACTTTAAGGTCATTAGAATCCTGAAATGTTTACGTAAGAGGTATAACCACTGGTGAACCCTTCCGAGCTGCTCTGATTGATTGGTTGAAGTCTTGAGTCAGGTGAGTCAGAGGTGAGCGAAGGTGAGTCAGGGAATGAGTCAGGAGTCAGAGTCAGGAGAATCGAGTCAGGGGAGTCGATCAGAGTCAGAGTCGGAGTCAGGTCGAGGTAAGTCTCGTCTATTTATTGTATATGGTACGGTTGATACTCGAGGAAATTAAGCGTCAGTTTAGCATCCTGTCAGACCTAAATGTTACACAACTCTAGTGTGATTCAGATGATGGTATGTGTGTGTGTGTGTGTGTGTGTGTGTGTGTGTGGTGTGTGTTTGTGTTCCATCTAGTACTTGAGAGTATCCTTGTCAATCACAGGAAACACTCACTGTGTACGTCCAATCACAGGAAACATAAACTGTACGTCCAATCACAAGGAAACACTCATACTGTAGTCTAATCACAAGGAAACCTTAACTGTACGTTCAATCACAGAGAACACCTAATACTGTACGTCAATCAGAGAACACTCATACTGTACGTCCAATCAGAAAACACTCATACTGTACGTCCAATCGAAACTACTGTACTTGTGGTCCAATCACATTGGTGAAACCTCACACTGTACGTCCAATCTGGCACGGAAACACTCACTGTACGTCAATCACAAAACACTAACGTCAATCACAGGAACATTATTACGTCCAATGCAAAGCTCCGACTGTACATCCAATCAGAAAACACTCTTACTGTCCAATCACAGGAAACACTCGCGTCCAATCACTCACCATTTATAGGTCAATCACTCAGCAAATCTTGGCATGACGTCAAATGTGTATATAAAAGACCTAAACATTTTCTCTATAGCAGAACACTTAGCTTGCACTTCAGCTTATTTCAAGTTGACGTAGATATATAGATAACATTATGAACATTCAAAACATTCACAAACGACCTAAACAGAGAAAAACATTCGTAACTCTTCATTATAAACATTCAAGAATACCTTATATACCTTTTCAGCATTACAAAGATCTAAGCAAAAATACGCAACTCCTTATATAAACATTCAAGTCACGTAGATATAACATAACATTCAAAAGCATATACAATCTAACAGATATATTAACATTCTAAACATTATTCACAAATGACGTAAGTTGTTATACAACTTCTAGGTAATTGTGAGTGGTGAGTCAAAAGGAAGAGGACTCAGTGCTTTACATATCTGAGACATATGTAAGTTTTAACAGAGGAGAGGGGTTACCTGGAGCTACTGCAAGAAAGAAAATGAAGGAAACTGGGAGGAAAAAAAGGTGAGTGAGTGACGGTAGTGTGTGTGAAAGTGAGAAGGCACATTATGACAGACATACAAACAGACAGAGAATGAGAGAGCAGAAAGATAGACAGTCAAATAAATTCTGCAAAACACACACACACAATGGCTGGTGATTTAATTTGTGCAGTTGATAGGTAGGTCTTTCAATGTGTCGACATCAGAACAGAAAACACAATTTTTTTTTCACCATTTGCGTCCATGTCACTGTAAATCATGTCACTGTAAATCATGTATAAATCATGTCACTGTAAATCAGCATCTGTAATTATACTGTAAATCATGTCACTGTAAATCATGTACTTTAAATCATGTATGAAATCGTGTCACTGTAAATGTCACTGTAAATCATGTCACTGTAAATCATGTCTTATGTAAATCATGTTAACTGTAAATCATGTGTCACGTAAATCGTCTCACTATAATCATGTAACTGTAAATCATGTCACTGTAAATCATGTCACTTAATTTATCGTCCCTAGTACTGGATTAGCTCACACTACAGGTCAACCTGTTGCAGGAAACTCACTGTAGCACTATAGGTCGTATAGGTCATCCTAGTACCGGAAACTCTTTCTTTTGCAGGGTCGTACAATGTGTTTAGTAACTCTGCTGCTGAACTCTACGCTTCAGGATGAAGGTCAAATAGCAGTAGAGTCATCTATCAGGTTAATATAACCAGACGTCTATTCCACAGTCTGTGACGTACGTGTGTTGTGTGTGTGTGTGTGTGTGTTGGTGTGTGTGTGTGTGTGTATACAGTGTGGCGTTTTACTGAGATCTGCTTATGTGTTTATCTCGCATTAGGGCTGCAGCCAACACATCACCCGCCGCCCCTTCTGCACACTGATTTATCACTCTTTGCACCCTTGTTCCCTCCCTCCTCCTTCCTCTTCTTCTCATGCCCTCCTCCTCCTCCTTCCCTCTTCTTTCTCATACTACTGCAGACCTGTTGTAATACAGTGATACATGCTTCGAACTGCTCACCTCAAACTTCTGAACCTCCAACTGACCATGATAGATTAAAGTGATAATAGACAGGAGATAAAATTACTGTTTTTATGTATCAGGAGGTGTAACTTTGAACAGTCGTCAAGTCAAAGTTGTGAGGACCCAACTGAGAAACCATGTAATTGTAAGTTGGTGATGTTATAATGTATTACTGTTACTCTGATAAGGTATTAAAAGTGTAGCTAATTACAGATTACCTCTCCAGTTTATTTCACTTGATAATTACTATGCCTTCAGTCCTAACCTAACAACCCAACCTTACTAACACAGTCTTAACCCTTACTTAATATATATATAAGCCTAACACAGCATGACCCTAATCAAACTAAGCCCCCTCCTCCCAACACAGGTAAAGAGCATAATTACAGGTGAAATAAATTGATGGAGGTTAAATCTTCAAGTGAGCCCGTTAATGTTACTGTGGTGTATATAAAGGAGTAATATGTTAAGTATATCGCATGTGTGAAGTGGTTAATGATGATACGTAAACCATTTATTAGACACAGGGACTGAAACACCTTCACTACACTAGGGCATGACTGTGTTGGAGTTAATTCTGTATTACCACTGATTATGAGTCATAGGTCTGAATCTATATTTGGTACAGGTGATGATGACACCTCAGTGGAAAATGTTATGACTCACTCTAACATAATGCCTGACTCACACACACACACACACACACACACACACACACACACACACACACACACACACACACACACACACACCACAGTCATTTGGGTTCCGGAATTCTGATTCTGCTGGTTGCTATTTTTCTGCTTGTAATATTGGGTGAGTGAAAAATTCTGCATGTTGCAGTATATGTAATATTAACTATGTCTTACTTAGAGATATGCATATACAGTAAATATAGAAAGTGGATAATTTCTATATGTATAAGAAGTGAACACGATATAACAATGTAGATATAACAAAAGATGAATTATATTGAAGTTTTTAAATTACCTTTGTACATAAGGCTTTTGATCACAAGGGTACAATAAGGGGGCTGCTGGGAAGGTTAGTGGTGATGGGAGGGTGAGTTGGCAGTGGTGAGGGAGGCAAGTTTAGTGGTGAGGTAGGTTCTGAGTGAGCGAGAGGGTAGGGTTCGTGATGTGAGGCATGACAGCAATGGTGAGGGAGGGTGTGTGTGTGATGAGAGGGCAGGTTAGTGGTGAGGAGAACAGGATAGTGGTGAGAGGTAGACAGTGGTGAGGAGGGTAGGTTGGTGGTGAGGAGGTGGGATTGTGCTGGTGAGAAGGGTGATTAGCTGTGAGGAGGAGTTGGTGAGGTATTAATAATGGTGGGAGGTAGGTTGTAGTGGTGAGGAGGTAGTTTGAGAATTGAGACTCAGGTTACAGGCTGATATTTACAGGATGGCTTCTGCACACACACGGCCAGTAGCCGAGGAGATCTCTTCCAAGGGACTGGGCGTCGACACGTTGACCAACATGCAATTTATCCACCTGCCTCGATTCCTCTTGCAAGTAATGGGGTGTCTTTAGGGTGTGGCAGTTAACCTCATATAAACCACCTCTTATTAACCCACAAATTCGGTGTTGCTGATTGAACCAAAGTGTTAATCAGGGGTCGTTGAACCAGCCTCTTATTGTGTGTGTGTGTGCTATGTGTGTGTGTGTGCAACATTATTAGTAATGTTATGAGCTCTTAAATCTATATATACTTCACATAAGTAAACATACCTTCTTTTTCCTTGAAGGATGAAGGGGTGTAATGAATACCTCCTGAGGATTCCTCTGCTGATATCCAACACACACCGGGTCCTCGTCACCCAGCCCTTCTTCCCCACCTGCGGAGTAATTGTAGGTGAGACTGAGATGAACGCCCACCTCCTCGTCCTACTGGTCTAATATACCACAGCAAGTTGCCTTCAATGTACATGGCGTTGATTTATTGTCATCTATTCCCCAGCGATGAATTATTATTTGGGTTATTCAAATAAAAGGTAATACAAAGGTAAGATTTGAGCAGTGACATTTGGTAAGTTAATGTAATAGCACCAGCACAACAAGGAAGTTTATACTATTTTAGTTAACTTATCTAAACTTGATGAATACTTTATTAATTTTGGTCCTTGTCGGGTAAAAATATGGGATAAAATTAATGTTATTTTCGGAATTAAATACTGAGCAGATTACACAATTAAGATAAAAGTGTAACTGTGAATATATTTACTGAAGAATATACCTTATTGCATACATGTTATGCAAGTACAGCTTTACTATACCAAATGTGGTGCAAGTTTACTCTTTGCAATTTTCATTAATATGCAAAAGATAATCTAAGACAAATACAGTACTATATATTGATAATTTCTCACTAAGTATACTGAGCTTTATACAGTCCAATTCACCAGAGCTCACTAGTGAACCTCGTTCACCAAATTAAATTTTATTCGGATATCTTGTCAGTATACAAGTCTAGTGTTGACTTCCACTAGCATTCACTTGTTTGCCATCAGGTTTCAAATATAATTTCACCACTTCTGAGTGTAAATCATATATATGACCATAAACATACCTAATGTATTTTAGCTGATATATGAAGTCCACCATGCTTAAGTTGTCTCATCAAGTGTTCCTAGTGTTCAATAATATAACAGAGAGCCTCTTCTTTGGATGTAATACCTTGCACAGCTTCAGCGCAAAACGCTCCAAGATAAAAGCAACCTGGTTTAAGCCCCCGCAATATTAAATCATTTCTCTAATCCATATAAATATTGCTCACTTTAAATCACCAATGTTCTTTACAAAGAATATTAAATTAATTGAATTAAATTCACAGAAATAAAATCCTTAATATCTGAAATAATAATAAATAATAAATTACTACTAACTTGCTGCTTATTACGTCTCATTAGGCTATATTTTCACTGTTATTCACTAAATACAACTATAATATACAGTTTCACTATTATGTAAATCATAACTAATTATTTACCTTCTGCTTCTAGAATGACTTTCTGTCTCTCACCAAATTGATCACACTAACATCACCAATATGGCAAAGAACATTTTCTTGTGACATTATCAAATAATATTCGAATTTTTATATTAAATTAGATCAAATTAATTCCTTGCTCCGCTACACAGACACACTAGCAATACGTAGAAAAGCACCC
>NW_024724405.1:0-9118 GCF_018991925.1 Homarus americanus
CTTTGTTATACTCGTTCAGGTGGCTTTGTTATTCTCGGTCAGGTGACTTTGTTATACTTGATGAGGGGGCTTTGCTATACTCTATCAGGGGACTTTGTTACACTCGATAAGGGGACTTTAATATACTCGATCAGGGGACTTTGTTATACTCGTTCAGGGGAATTTGTTATCTTCGATCAGGGATCTTTGTTATACTCGTTCAGGGGGCTTTGTTATACTCGATCAGAGGACTTTGTTATACGCGATCAGGAGACTTTCTTATTCTCAATCAGAGGACTTTGTTATACTCGATGAGTGGACTTTGTTATACTCGATCAGGGGAATTTGCTATACCCGATCAGGGGACTTTGTTATTCTCGGTCAGGGGACTTTGTTATACTCTATCAGGGGACTTTGTTATACTCGATCAGGGATCTTTGTTATACTCTTTCAGGGGCCTTTGTTATTCTCGATTAGGGGAATTTGTTATACTCGATCAGGGGACTTTGCTATACTCGATGAGGTGACTTTGTTATACTCGATCAGGGGACTTTGTTATACTCGATCAGGGCCCTTTGTTATACTCGATGAGGGGGCTTTGTTACTACTCGATCAAGTGGCTTTGTTATACTTGATCAGGGGACTTTGTTATACTAGATTAGTGGACTTTCTTATACTCGATCAGGGGACTTTAATATACTCGATCAGGGGGCTTTGTTATACTCGATCAGGGGACTTTGTTATACCCGATTAGGCGACTTTGTTATACTCGATCAGGGGACTTTGCTATACTCGATCAGGGATCTTTGTTCTACTCTATCAGGGGACTTTGTTATATTCGATCAGGGATCTTTGTTATACTCGTTCAGGGGGCTTTGTTATACTCGTTCAGGTGACTTTGTTATACTCGATCAGGGGACTTCGTTATACTCGATCAGGGGGCTTTGTTATACTCGATGAGGGGACTTTGTTATACTCGATGAGGGGACTTAAATATACTCGATGAGGGGGCTTTGTTATACTCGATGAGGGGACTTTGTTATACTCGATCAGGGGACTTTGTCTATACTCGATGAGGGGGCATTGTTATACTCGAAAAGGGGCCTTTGTTATACTCGATGAGGGGACTTTGTTATACTCGATCAGGGGAATTTGTTATACTCGATCAGGGGACTTTGTTTTACTCGATGAGGGGACTTTGTTATACTCGATCAGGGGACTTTGTTATAGGTGATCAGGGCAGATTAGTGGACTTTGTTATACTCGATGAGGGACTTTAAAATACTCGATCAGGGGACATTGCTATACTCGATGAGGGGACTTTGTTACACTCGATCAGGGGAATTTGTTATACTCGATCAGGGGCCTTTGTTATACTCGATCAGGGATCTTTGTTATACTCGTTCAGGGGGCTTTGTTATACTCCGTCATGTGACTTTGTTATACTCGATGAGGGGGCTGTTTTATACTCTATCAGGGGACTTTGCTATACTCGATCAGGGAAGTTTGTTATACTCGATAAGGGGCCTTTGTTATACTCGATGAGGGGACTTTGTTATACTCGATCAGGGGAATTTGTTGTACTAGATCACGGGACTTTGTTATACTCGATCAGGGGCCTTTATTACACTCGATCAGGAAACTTTGTTATACTCGATAAGGGGCCTTTGTTATGCTCGATCAGGGATCTTTGTTATACTCGTTCAGGGGCTTTCTTATACTCGGTCATGTGACTTTGTTATACTCGATGAGGGGGCTGTGTTATACTCTATGAGGGGACTTTGCTATACTCGATCAGGGGACTTTGTTATACTCGATCAGGGGACTTTGTTATAGTTGATCAGGGCAGATTAGTGGACTTTGTTATACTCGATGAGGGACTTTAAAATACTCGATCAGGGGACATTGCTATACTCGATGCGGGGACTTTGTTATATTCGATCAGGGGAATTTGTTATTCTCGATCAGGGGCCTTTGTTATACTCGATAAGGGGCCTTTGTTATACTCGACGAGGGGATTTTGTTATACTCGATCAGGGGAATTTGTTACACTCGATCAGGGGACTTTGTTATACTCGATGAGGGGGCTTTGTTATACTCTATCAGGGGACATTGTTATACTCGTTCAGGGGAATTTGTTATTTTGTTATACTCGTTCCGGGGGCTTTGTTATACTCGATCAGGGGACTTTGTTATACGCGATCAGGAGACTTTCTTATTCTCAATCAGAGGACTTTGTTATACTCGATGAGTGGACTTTGTTATACTCGATCAGGGAATTTAATATACTCGATCAGGGGAATTTGCTATACCCGATCATGGGACTTTGTTATACTCGATCAGCGGACTTTGTTATACTCTATCAGGGAACTTTGTTATACTCGATCAGGGATCTTTGTTATACTCTTTCAGGGGGCTTTGTTATTCTCGATTAGGGGAATTTGATATACTCGATCAGGGGACTTTGTTATACTCGATGAGGGGACTTTGTTATACTCGATCAGGGGACTTTGTTATACTCGATCAGGGCCCTTTGTTATACTCGATCAGGGGACTTTGTTATACTCTATCTCGGGACTTTGTTATACTCGATAAGGGGACTTTAATATACTCGATCACGGGACTTTGTTATACTCGTTCAGGGGAATTTGTTATCTTCGATCAGGGATCTTTGTTATACTCGTTCAGGGGGCTTTGTTATACTCGATCAGGGGACTTTGTTATACGCGATCAAGAGACTTTCTTATTCTCAATCAGGGGACTCTGTTATACTCGATCAGGGATCTTTGTTATACTCGATCAGGGGGCTTTGTCATACTTGATCAGGGGACTTTGTTATAATAGATTAGTGGACTTTGTTATACTCGATCAGGGGACTTTAATATACTCGATGAGGGGGCTTTGTTATACTCGATCAGGGGACTTTGTTATACCCGATCAGGCGACTTTGTTATACTCGATCAGGGGACTTTGTTATACTCGATCAGGGATCTTTGTTTTACTCTATCAGGGAACTTTGTTATACTCGATCAGGGATCTTTGTTATACTCGTTGAGGGGTCTTTGTTATACTCGTTCAGGTGACTTTGTTATACTCGATCAGTGGACTTTGTTATACTCGATCAGGGGGCTTTGTTATACTCGATGAGGGGACATTGTTATACTCGATGAGGGGACTTTAATATACTCGATGAGGGGGCTTTGTTATACTCGATGAGGGGACTTTGTTATACTCGATCAGGGGAATTTGTTATACTCGATCAGGGGCCTTTGTTATACTCGATAAGGGGCTTTTGTTATACTCGATGAGGGGACTTTGTTATACACGATCAGGGGAATTTATTATACTCGAGCAGGGGACTTTGTTATACACAATCAGGGGACTTTGTTATACTCGATCAGGGGCCTTTGTTATACTCGATGAGGGGGCTTTGTTATACTCTATTAGGGAACTTTGTTATACTCGATCAGGGGCCTTTGTTATACTCGATAAGGGGCTTTTGTTATACTCGATGAGGGGACTTTGTTATACACGATCAGGGGAATTTGGTATACTCGAGCAGGGGACTTTGTTATACACAATAAGGGGACTTTGTTATACTCGATCAGGGGCCTTTGTTATACTCGATGAGGGGGCTTTGTTATACTCTATCAGGGGACTTTGTTATACTCGTTCAGGGGAATTTGTTATCTTCGATCAGGGATCTTTGTTATACTCGTTCCGGGGGCTTTGTTATACTCGATCAGGGGGCTTTGTTATACTCGATGAGGGGACTTTGTTATACTCGATGAGGGACTTTAAAATACTCGATCAGGGGACATTGCTATACTCGATGAGGGGACTTTGTTATACTCTATCAGGGGAATTTGTTATACTCGATCAGGGGCCTTTGTTTTACTCGATAAGGGGCCTTTGTTATACTCAATGAGGGGACTTTGTTATACACGATCAGGGGAATTTATTATACTCGATCAGGGGACTTTGTTATTCACAATCAGGGGACTTTGTTATACTCGATCAGGGGCCTTTGTTATACTCGATGAGGGGGCTTTGTTATACTCTATCAGGGGACTTTGTTATACTCGTTCAGGGGAATTTGTTATCTTCGATCAGGGATCTTTGTTATACTCGTTCCGGGGGCTTTGTTATTTTCGATCAGGAGACTTTCTTATTCTCAATCAGAGGACTTTGTTATACTCGATGAGTGGACTTTGTTATACTCGATCAGGGAATTTAATATATTCGATCAGGGAAATTTGCTATACCCGATCAGGGGACTTTGTTATACTCGATCAGCGGACTTTGTTATACTCTATCAGGGGACTTTGTTATACTCGATCAGGGATCTTTGTTATACTCTTTCAAGGGGCTTTGTTATTCTCGATTAGGGGAATTTGTTATACTCGATCAGGGACTTTGTTATACTCGATGAGGGGACTTTGTTATACTCGATCAGGGGACTTTGTTTTACTCGATCAGGGCCCTTTGTTATACTCGATCAGGGGGCTTTGTCATACTTGATCAGGGGACTTTGTTATACTAGATTAGTGGACTTTGTTATACTCGATCAGGGGACTTTAATATACTCGATGAGGGGGCTTTGTTATACTCGATCAGGGGACTTTGTTATACCCGATCAGGCGACTTTGTTATGCTCGATCAGGGGACTTTGTTATACTCGATCAGGGATCTTTGTTATACTCTATCAGGGGACTTTGTTATACTCGATCAGGGATCTTTGTTATACTCGTTCAGGGGGCTTTGTTATACTCGTTCAGGTGACTTTGTTATACTCGATCAGGGGACTTTGTTATACTCGATCAGGGGGCTTTGATATACTCGATGAGGGGACTTTATTATACTCGATGAGAGGACTTTAATATACTCGATGAGGGGGTTTTGTTATACTCGATGAGGGGACTTTGTTATACTCGATCAGGGGACTTTGTCTATACTCGATGAGGGGGCATTGTTATACTCGATAAGGGGCCTTTGTTATACTCGATGAGGGGACTTTGTTATACTCGATGAGGGGAATTTGTTATACTCGATCAGGGGACTTTGTTTTACTCGATCGAAATTTGCTATATAAACCGAGGGGCTTTATTTATACTCGATAAAGAGACGCTGTTGCCTCGATGTGGGGACTTTGTTATACTCGATCAGGGGACTTTGTTATGCTCGATGTGGGGACTTTGTTATACTTGGCCAGGAGACTTTGTAATACTCGATCAGGGGATATGTTATACTCGATCAGGGGACTTTGTTATACTGGACTAGGGGACTTTGTTATACTCGATCATGGGACTTTGTTATACTCGATCAGGGAACTTTTTGTTGCTTCTCGATGAGGGGTGCTGTTATTCTCGATCAAAATTTGTTATACTTGGATCAGGGGACTTTGTTATACTCGATCAAGGGACTTTGTCTTACTCGATCAGGGGGCTTTGTTATACTCGATAAGGGGCCTTTGTTATACTCGATGAGGGGACTTTGTTATTCTCGATTAGGGGAATTTGTTATACTTAACGAGGGGACTTTGTTATACTCGATCACGGGACTTTGTTATACTCGATCAGGGGCCTTTGTTATACTCGTTCAGGGGGCTTTGTTATACGCGATCAGGGGACTTCCTTACACTTGATCAGGGGAATTTGTTATTTTCGATCAAGGGGCTTTGTTATACTCGATTAGGGGGCGTTGTTATACTCGATACAGTGGACTTTGTTATACTCGATCAGTGGACTCTGTTATACTCGATCAGGTGACTTTGTTATACTCGATCAGTGGCCTTTGTTATACTCGATGAGGGGCCTTTGTTATACTCGATAAGGGACTTTTGTTATACTCGATAAGGGACTTTGTTATACACGATGAGGGGACTTTGTTATACTCGATCAGGGGAATTTGTTATACTCGATCAGGGGATTTTGGTATACTCGATTAGGGAACTTTGTTATACTCGATCAGGGGCCTTTGTTATACTCGATCGAGGGACTTTGTTATACTCAATCTGGGGACTTTGTTATACTCGAACAGGGGCCTTTGTTATATTCGATCGGGACTTTGATATACTCGATCAGGGGACTTTGTTATACTCGATTAGGGGCCTTTGTTATACTCGATTAGGCGACTTTGTTATACTCAATCAGGGGTCATTGTTGTACTCGATGAGGGGGCTTTGTTGTACTCGATCAGGGGCCATTGTTATACTCGATAAGGGGCCATTGTTATACTCGATCAGGGAACTTTGTTATACTCGATAAGGGGACATTGTTATACTCGATGAGGGGCTTTGTTATACTTGATCAGGGGACTTTGTTATGCTCGATCAGGGGACTTTGTTATGCTCGATGAAGGGTCTTTGTTATACTGGATCAGTGGACTTTGTTATACTCTATCAGGGGACTTTGTTATACTCGATGAGGGGCCTTTGTTTTACTCTATCAGAGGACTTTGTTATACTGGATCTGGGGACTTTGTTATACTTGATCAGTTTTCTTTGTTATTCTTGATGAGAGGACTTTGTTATACTCGACGAGGGGCCTTTGTTGTCCTCGATCAGAGGCCTTTGTTATACTCGATAAGGGGCAGTTGTTATACTCGATTAGGGGACTTTGTTATACTCGATCAGGGGACTTTGTTATACCTGATCAGGGCCCTTTGTTATACTCGATGAGGGGACTTTGTTATACACGATCAGGGGGCTTTGTTATACTTGATCAGGGGACTTTGTTATACTAGATGAGTGGACTTTGTTATACTCGATCAGGGGAATTTAATATACTCGATCAGGGGACTTTGCCTTACTCGATCAGGGAACTTTGTTATCCTCTATCAGGGGACTTTGTTATACTCGATCAGGCATCTTTGTTATACTCGTTCAGGGGGCTTTGTTATACTCGTTCAGGTGACTTTGTTATACTCGATAAGGGGACTTCGTTATACTCGATGAGGGGACTTTTTATACTCGATCAGGGGACTTTGCTATACTCGATCAGGGGAATTTGCTATACTCGATCAGGCGGCTTTGTTATACTCGATAAGGGGCCTTTGTTATACTCGATGAGGGGACTTTGTTATTCTCACTTAGGGGAATTTGTTATACTTGATCAGGGGACTGTTATACTCGATCAGGGGATTTTGTTATACTCGATGAGGCGCTTTGTTATTCTTGATGAGGGGACTTTGTTATACTCGATCAGGGGCCTTTGTTATAGTCGATGAGGGGCCTTTGTTATACTCGATCAGGGGCCTTTGTTGTACTCGATCACGAGACCTTGTTATACTCGATCAGGGGCCTTTATTACACTCGATCAGGAAACTTTGTTATACTCGATAAGGGGCCTTTGTTATACTCGATCAGGGATCTTTGTTATACTCGTTCAGGGGGCTTTGTTATAATTTTGGTCGCGTGACTTTTGTTATAATTTGATGAGTCGTTACAATTTACTCAGAGGACTTTGCTATACTTCGGGATCAGGTAGTTTGTTAAGCATCGATATGCCTTGTTATACTCATGATGAGGACTTTTGTTATACTGATTGTGAATTTGTTATACTGATCAGACTGTTTACCTGATCAGGGGACTTTGTTACACTTGATCAGGATTTTGTTATAGCGATCAGGCAGATCAGTGGACTGTTATACTTCGATGAGTGGACTTAATATAATCGACTAGGACATTAAGCATTCGACAGAGGACTTTCTATACTCGATCAGGGATTTTGTTATACTCGATCAGGGGCCTTTGTTATACTCGATGAGGGGACTTTGTTATACTCTATCAGGGGACTTTGTTATACTCGATAAGGGGACTTTAATATACTCGATCACGGGACTTTGTTATACTCGTTCAGGGGAATTTGTTATCTTCGATCAGGGATCTTTGTTATACTCGTTCCGGGGGCTTTGTTATACTCGATCAGGGGACTTTGTTATACGCGATCAGGAGACTTTCTCATTCTCAATCAGAGGACTTTGTTATACACGATGAGTGGACTTTGTTATACTCGATCAGGGAATTTAATATACTCGATCAGGGGAATTTGCTATACCCGATCAGGGGACTTTGTTATACTCGATCAGGGGACTTTGTTATACTTTACCAGCCAACTTTGTTATACTCGATCAGGGATCTTTGTTATACTCGTTCAGGGGGCTTTGTTATTCTCGATTAGGGAAATTTGTTATACTCGATGAGGGGACTTTGTTATACTCGATGAGGGGAATTTGTTATACTCGATCAGGGACTTTGTTATACTCGATCAGGGATATTTGTTCTACTCTATCAGGGGACTTTGTTATACTCGATCACGGATCTTTGTTATACTCGTTCAAGGGGCTTTGTTATACCGTTCAGGGTGACTTTGTTATACTCGATCAGGGACTTCATACTCGATCAGGGGGCTTGTTAAACCGATGAGGACTTTTTGTTATACTCGATGAGGGGACTTAATATACTCGGATGAGGGGCTTTGTTATACTCGGATGTGACTTTGTTATACTCGATCAGGATTCTTGTCTATACTTCGATGAGGGGCTTTGTTATACTTCATGATAAGGGCCTTTTGTTATACTCGATGAGGGGACTTTGTTATACTCGATCAGGAATTTGTTATACTCGATCAGACTTGTTTTACCTCGATCAGGGACTTTGTTATACTCGATCAGGGACTTTGTTATAGTTGATCAGGGCAAATTAGTGGAGTTTATTATACTCGATGAGGGACTTTAAAATACTCGATCAGGGGACATTGCTATACTCGATGAGGGGACTTTGTTATACTCGATCAGGGGAATTTGTTATACTCGATCAGGGGCCTTTGTTATACTCGATAAGGGGCCTTTGTTATACTCGATGAGGGGACTTTGTTATACTCGATGAGGGGGCTTTGTTATACTCGATCACGGGAGTTTGTTATACACAATCAGGGGACTTTGTTATACTCAATCAGGGGCCTTTGTTATACTCGATGAGGGGGCTTTGTTATACTCTATCAGGGGACTTTGTTATACTCGAACAGGGGCCTTTGTTATACTCGATCCGAGGACTTTGTTATACTCAATCTGGGGACTTTGTTATACTCGATCAGGGGCCTTTGTTATATTCGATCTGGACTTTGATATACTCGATCAG
>NW_024724406.1:0-14042 GCF_018991925.1 Homarus americanus
GCTTCCTCACATTCCCGGCTGTGCGCCTTGCAGACGTCGATCTCCTCAGACAAACTCTTCAAACGTACAAAAAAGTCGTCAAAGGATTCGTTCTCCGCCTGCTTGCAGCTGGTAAAGGCACGGCGACGCAAAGCCTCGTTGTTCCGACCCTTAACATGCTCCTGTAAAAGGTCGAGCACATCCGTCACTGAAGAGGTAGAGTCGGGAGGCACGTGCAACGTGTGCTCCAAAACTCTCTGGGTCTCCAGCGACAAACACATCCGCAGTTGGATGAGCTGTTTGTTTGGAGGCATGCTGTCAAGGTCCACCATCGTGGAGTAATCTGTCCAGCGCCGCCTCCACTCACGAAAAAGCTGAAACGTGACGTCTGGTGAGAGGGCGGGTGGGGGTTGAACAGATGCCTTGGGAGCTGTAGGGGTAGCAAGAGTGCTGGAGGACGCTGGTGTGGTGGAGGAGGGAGTGTACTGGCGCCTTGAAGCGCGCTACCTGCAAGTGAGGGAGGGTGGGTTAGCGCCAGGGTCGCCAATAGCGCCTCAAAACGCAACTTTTCCTCCTCTTTTCGTGTCTCCTCCCTCTGAAGTTCCATTTCTCTACGTCGCTCGTCCCGGTCGTCCATCCACTTCAGAATTGTGGCGATGTCCGTCACTGGAGGTGGAGGAAGGTGGTGGGGAGTCGTGTCTCCCATCTTGACGTCCCTTCTTACCTCCCATCTTTGTGTGTGCGTGGACTGCACTGTTTAATATATAAAGTGGCGCCTCAACAGCTCGAACCACATATATATGACATAAACAGCGCGAAATCACGCATATGGTCCGCTGTTCTGTCCGTGAGTGAGTGAGTGCGTGCGTGCGTGTGTGTGTCTGAGAGAGCGGAGGGAGCGTGGACAGCTGCGTGGTCCGGCAAGACCGTCAGTGTCCCCCGGATGTCGCACGAGAAGGGTGTACGCCTGCGTGCTCCGTGGGTACCGCAAAAAAAGACAGGCCAATGCTCAACTCAGCTCTAGACACACACTAATACACTGACACTAACACTGGCACCGTCACTAAAACGCACTGTGACGGAGCAACACTGCACGTCGCGGCGAAACACAGCGCAACACAACACAACACACTGAGTTGACGCGCATCACCGGCAGACGTAACTGTCGGCATTGTTCACACACTTAGTAAGTCCACAGATCCTAGACACTGCGCCATGAAGGTTACTAGTGTGCCCTGAAGAATGCAGTGATGGCTAGGGAAACACTGAGTAACACTGAGTCCGTTTATTGTGGATGAGAGAAATACAAGTGGTGACCAGCGTGTGCCATGCACGGCTAACACAGTCAGACTGAGGCGCCTTGCCATATGGCAGCCTCGGGGCAATGTTGCCACATAACACGTGCAGTGTTGCCACGTGATAATATATATAAATGCTACTCGGCACAGTAGCTTATGTACAGGGTTGCTACTTGGCACAGTAGCTTATATACATAACCTACAGTAAGGTTCGAGAGTCAATATTTTGGTGTATTTTACTTGATTGTGACATCTTGAAATATCTTAAAAAAATAAAAATTGGTGTGCACATATTATAAAATGTTGCATAATGGTTGCAAGTTATATACCTCAAGACTACTACAATAGCTACACAGTAAACCAATCTTAGTTACACCTCGAATTATTCTCAATCACCTGAATATGAATTAAGAAACCAAACTCATAAAAACACGGAAATATAAACAAAAATAATATAAATTTAGATTCCTACCAACACACTCTAATATCACTCACTCACTCACACTCAACACAAGAAAAGGTGAGTTTTCCTTCAATTTATGTAGTTTTTAATATAAATTTATGTCGCTTTATATGGAGTTTAATTTCGACTACATAAAATTCCTAACAAATAAATAAATAATTAAATAAACAAAAACTAGGGAGGTAACATTACCAACTAGCATCAATAATCTCACCTTAAGTAGTTGGTAAGCTAGTTAATTGCAGTTCACATAAGACACTATTATTAACAAGGACTATTATTAACTAGGTACTCAGCCCATAATAATATTTAAGTGACTGAGGCATTGAGGTGACCTGAGGAAGCTGTTGGGCGTGATTGTAGTTACTATTCTGTGGACGTGGGCGTGATTTTTAATATACTGTGGCTGTGGGCGTGATTTTTAACATACTGTGGCTCTGATTTTTAATATACCGCGGCTGTGGGCGTGATTTTTAATATACTGTGGCTGTGGGCGTGATTTTTAATATACTGTGGCTGTGGGCGTGATTTTTAATATACTGTGGCTGTGGGTGTGATTTTTAATATACTGTGGCTGTGGGCGTGATTTTTAATATGCTGTGGCTGTGGGCGTGATTTTTAATATACTGTGGCTGTGAGCGTGATTTTTAATATAATGTGGCTGTGGGCGTGATTTTTAATATACTGTGGCTGTGGGCGTGATTTTTAATATACTGTGGCTGTGGGCGTGATTTTTAATATACTGTGGCTGTGGGCGTGATTTTTAATATACTGTGGCTGTGGGGGTGATTTTAGTTATTATATTGTGGCTGTGGGCTTGACCTTAATTACATTGTGGCGGCGATCCTGGTTTTAATTACCATAAGGTACCATTAATCCACCTACGATATAATCCCATTAAACCACCATCAATAACTCCTTCTAGCATTATCCAATCTAATTACCGTCTACAGTAAACAAAATAACAGCATAAATACAAATACAAAATACATAACACTACAGCCACAACAGGACTAAACCTTTTATGGGCGGCCTCTCTAAACTGCGCATTTCTGGTTACAGGAAGAGAGGGTAGGGAGAAGGAGCAAGGAGGAGGGGGGGAAGGAGAGGGTATGAAAGAAGGAAGGGGAGGGGGGGTAAGGGGGAGGGTAGGAAAGAAGGAAGGGGAGAGGGGTGGGGAGAGGATGGGAGGGAAGGAAGGGGGTGTTTAAGGGTTAAGGGAAGTAGGTAATGAAGGGATCATGAGTCAATATGGATGTATGATCTGTCGTATAAAAATAAATTAAATAAACTAAATCAACTAAAAATCCTAAGCTGGCCACAACAAAAAGTACCCCATAAGCATTGTAGCTGTATGTAAGATAAAATAATAAAAAAAAAACCCTCAATATTGGACACTAATTCAACCCCTTCCCTTTACTCCCCCTACACCACCCCCATTCCTCCCCCCTCCCTTCAACCCCCTTCAATTCTCCTTCCTCCTCCGTTCTCATGGTATTGACTATCCAGCGCACCTCCGGACGAATGCCGCGCAGGTCCAGAATATTTTTTTTCCTCTGCACTCTCCATAACGCAATACAGAGATGTGTGTGTATAAGTAATAACCAGGTGTATTACTGTGATATCTAATGAATAAATAGAGTTTAGTATTGTTGTTGTTGTGTTGAGAAAGTTTGTTGATAATTTTATTTTTGTTAGTTTGTCTTTTGTTTTACTCTCTCTCTCTCTCTCTCTCTCTCTCTCTCTCTCTCTCTCTCTCTCTCTTCATTCATCATATTTTCCTTCTCCTGTCCACACTTTCTCTTATCTTTTTTCCTAGTTATTCTACACCCAAGATTATCACTCATTTACTTCACATGTTTCTTTCCTTATTATCAGTAAAAAAAAGATCATAAACGACAAAAAAACAAAACAAACATAGTAAGCATTAAAGACTCAATTTTATTCTCTTGATAAAAAATAACATTGTCAGTTAGTGTCATAAAACCATTGGCAAGACTTTCAAAGGGAATTTTATTGGTGTGTTTACGAGCAAGTAATTGACACACACTCAAAACACGCACGTACATAAACATACACACATAAAAACATACATAAAAACATTTAAAACACAAATGAAAACATACATAAAAACATTTAAAACACAAATGAAAACATACACGCAGATACACACACACCTATAAATCATCTTAGTATGTGTACACTCGGGGCAGGGCAGGTACAGCAAGGTGAGGAGGAGGAGGAGGCAGGTGTCCACCGACCAGGTATGCCGATAGTCTGGTGATAATGTGGGTAAAACTGGTGTGGGTGTGTGTGTGTGTGTGTGTGTGTGTGTGTGTGTGTGTGTGTGTGTGATCTCATGTTTAATTCTTGTAAGGTATGTGTCACCTAGCCGGCCATTTTGTTTACATTTTTCGGTCGCTCTAAAATACCATTAAAACAATATTGAGTATAAACGTTTGGCTCAACTGATGATCTCAAACATGTCCCAACATTTTTTTGCCTCAACTCCACATTCTGTAACTCATTTAGGTAGATGTCCCTCACTACACATACACTGAACTATGTGTAATGTTGCAGCTAATGTGTTATCAAGATATTGCACATTATAAGTTCATGTGTGGTCATTATTATATCAAACGGAGGAATTTTAAAGAGCTATTACACCACCTGTATCATTAGTTGTCGCCAGGTGAAGGAATGTTTAGGTAGATTATATTTTATTTACTGCAATTAAAGTTTCAATACCTAAGACGTTCCACTATAAGAGTCTTTCAACCCCAGGTAAGGTCTTAAGACTTTCTACTCTAGGTCTTATACCCTGGAATAGCTGTATCGTCCACATAGGTAATTACTCCACAAGGAACTATAAGTTACACCTTGATGTAATACTTCATTTACTGCCAAACTTTATAGCGAAATATTTTTTCACAAAGAATTTCAAGTTACAATTTCACATAATAAGTCACATTACAAACGTTCCTTCGGCTTACAGTTAAACTTTGCAATGTCAAGATATTTTTTTCACTGCAGAGGAAAGTATCCGTCATCATCACCACACACACACGCAAAGACAAAACTCCTGTATCCAGATTCTCAAAAGTTTATAAATTAAATTCTTCTCTAAAATTAAACAGACAATACATCTATTTATCATAGAGTATGTGAACAATATCGACGCCATATTGGTTACCATCTTTGAGTCATATAATTAGTTAGCTACATGGTGTTAATTATTTAGTTAAATAGGAAAAAATAATCTACTAGCGTGTGTTGTGACCAAAATAAATCAACATTGTATTTACTTTCTCCTCCAGGGGGCACTAAGTCTAGAAAAATGACACAATTGACATCTACATAAAGTGACTGACCAAGGGTAGATATTGGCTACCTTTTGTGTTACTTTGAGGTCGTAAGAACACACAGAGCTGCTCTTAAGGATGTTTACCACAATACACCTTAACCAGTTTCTCATTCACTAAGGTCAAACAATAAATCTGGTTCACAAGATACACCGTAAATTTTATTAGAAATTTTATTAGAATACAATAATCAATTACTGTATTATTGTATTGAGGCGAATAGTCTTATGGTGTTAAGATGTGTTCTTAAGCCACGAAGGTAAACAAAAGGTATTCAATATCTGCCTTGGTTGACGATGATCTGTAGATGTTAGCAAGTCATCCTCCTCCTCCTGGTCTCGAGTAAGGTAAGGAAGGCCTCACCTGACCAAAATTGTTAATTAAGATAGATTACCTGAAGATTAACCCTCCCAGCTTATTTCAACTAATGATTAACCTAACGCTACCTGGGAAGTTAAGTTAGGTTAGATTATATTAGGTTAGGTTAGGTTAGGGTAGGTCAGGTCAGGTCAGGCAGTGCCAGTGTAGTTAATCTTGAGGTTAAATAAACTAGAGGCTAATCTTCACATGAGCCAGTAAGACACTTTGACGGAGGCGGTTACGTACAACAGGAAAGCTCTGATAACATATAATGTACAGTATATACCGTTTAAGTTGCGTCAGCAGCTCTATACACCACTTATTGACTTACTCATTCACTGCCGTAGAAATATTTACTTCTCTAACAGGTTTCTATATGGTTCCCAGTCATTATAATACGACCTTGTAAAATCAAATGATCTAAATTAAACTAAACTTATCCAAATTAAACTTATTAGCTAACAAATCCTTCTAAAACACGATATATGCAAATCAAAAGTTCTAAATTCAACTTAACTTATCGTAATATAACTATTATAACTAAACCATTTTAATTAAACCTAACCTAAACACCTCAAGTGCCACAAACAGAAGGAAAAAACACCTTTAATATTATCGTGTAAGAGGCCCCTGTAACCCACTAACTCCAGGTAATGCATCTATATCAATCTACCTGCGTCGGAAGCTCTATACGTGACTATGATCGTTACCCACTGCTGGAGAACATTTGTACTTCTATAATTACCCCTGGAGAAACAATGCACCAATTTACGATTTATTTATTTTATTTTTCATTTATTTTTTATTCTTGGTCCATACTGTAAACACCGCCCGCTTGTGAGTCCCGTCAGCCATTTTGTTCTAACTTTCGGGGATTCTAAAATAAACTATAAATAAATAAATAAATAAATAAATAAATAAAACAAGCATCTTTTGTTTTTCTAACCCATGAGCTGTGAGTCTTCATTATATACTTCAACATTACTGTAAACTAAGGCTAGAGAGGGTGTGTACAGTACTAGTGGAGCCAAGACGAGAAGGTATTTCAAATCCATAAAGGGTTTTACAAGTGGAGAGTCTTACAAGTGGAGGGTCTTACAGGTGGAGGGTCTTACAAGTGGAGGGTCTTACAGGTGGAGGATTTTAATAAGGATAAATACAACAAGTCTTACAGTTGAATCAGCCAAGTCGAGGAAAACTCTTAAGAGTCATGTAACTTCTACCTGGTGTTACCTGTAATCAAGCTAAGGTATATGTAAGAAGAATATTATCTCGTTACTATCCATTCCTCTTCCACTATCCTGCGAGGTGGTGTATTAATAGGCACAGATACTCATGATAAAGAAGGAATAAAGAGAAAGACGCAAGATACCTATAAAATGCGACAGAATATACCCACACATGCGTAATCCTAACCCATCCCAACCCAACCCAACCCAACCCTATCCTACCCTCAGCTTCACCACAGTACACAAAGTCATTCTTGGTATCAGAGTGACGCATAAACACCCTGTATCGCCTAAGACACATTTGAATCGGATGGTTCGTTGACGGTTTTATTTCTTCGGTATAAACCAGTGAAGCAATTAGTTCGTGGGAACAGTGAGTCAAAATACTTCACATCAGCTTCGTTTACGACCTCCAGCTGATATTTACTTCTGTTGTCTATATCAATCACATTTTATAATGAAAACAAAAATATGGTTAGTTACTTAAAAATGAAAATAAATCATACTTAGATACTTAGGAGTGGGGAAAAAAGATACTTAAGATACTTAAAAATGAAAACACTCTTTGATACTTAAATTAGGACAAAATAAACGGACATAAAGATTTAACTATGAGCGGTGGATATTACGACATGTACCGGCTATCAATACAGAGGCGCTATTTAGCCGTGAAGTTCTCTCAGAAACCCAACAAGACAATATGTGGTCACGTAAAAATTTCAGGTTAATTTTTAACACCATCCGTCATTTTAAACCTTGGCACCTGTAGATTAAGAAAATATATATGGTGATATTTTTTCTGATGGGATAAAGGTCGTATTTGTCCAGAGAAGAGAGGAAAAAAATCACTTGAGAGGCATGACGCACAGAGTGTCTAAGGTGATAAAAGATCATATACTACCATTTGGGTTTTCAAATTAAGTTCATTACATAAAATATCAAACTCATAAAGATTACAAAAGAACAGAACACCATGAGCTCTCTACAGCTATTGTCAGCAGTCAATATGCTGATGTACAGAAGCTACACAATGTTATTGGTGACTGTAATCCCAGGAAAATGATGCTCTTATAAACTTGGTAACTGGAGCTGTAATGCCAGAAAATGCCAAATATGACAATCAATGAGCATATGAAGTTGGAAGCCAAAATTATGAAAATTTTGTCAAGGAACGTATTGTTGGTCCATTGAGCATCTGGGAAAAGCTGTCCAAGGTTAATCTACTGTCGTGGAAAGCAGCAAATAAGACTTCAACCATCAAATTGCTATCACAAGTTATAGAACTTAAGCAGGACATACAGTATATGCATCACAGAAGGGCAGCACTGTACATATCAAGTCACCAGACACTGATGTGTTTGGCATATTAAAGCAGCCTCAACTTGGAGAAAATACAAGTATGATAACAGGAACTGGTGAGCGACGACACATTGGGCAGAGAGCCTTACAGGTTTCCATGCCTTCACAGGATCTGACTGCATTGGAAAATTTGTTGGCAAAGGAAAGAAAGCATGTTGAAGCACTTTGATGAAATCTAACACAAAAGTCCTAGATGCATTCAAGATGCTGAGTAGACCAAATGCCCTCCAGCAGACATGTATATTGGTCTAGAGGAATTTGTATTTAAGCTCTACTGTCCACGAATGACTTTCACTAAACTGTCAAAACTTAGATGGCATCTCTTCAAGATAACGCAGGCAGAAGCTGGAGAACTACCAGCGACTGCAGCAACTCTAAAGTATCATATATTGAGAGGAAGGTATCAAGCTCTTCTGTGGTCTTGTGATGCAGACAGTGAAATGCTTTCACAATTAGAGCATGGCTGGAAGATTGACAATGACTGTTTCATACTAGTAATATCAGACCAACCACCAGCTCCAGAAGCAATCACAGAACTTGTTAAATGTGGATGTGGCGTCAGGAAATGTGGATCATTGTCATGTTCATACAGAAAGAATCAGAAAGAATAGCATGACATGCACCGAGATGTATAACTGTCAAGCAGATGATGAGAAATGCCTAAACAAGGTGAAGGAATCTGTTGTACACAGAAGACTCTGATGACGAGGACTGAAGCAATGTCGTAAATAATAACTTGTGACTTGTATACACATGATGTATAACACTACAAACTTTTAATAAATACAAAACGGTGGTTCTAAGCTTTTCCGATAATGGTAATATGTATATGTTTAATTTCCAGTATTTGTCTTAAGCAATTAATTTTACTTACTGCAATCTCTTCTTTGCCAGAGACAGGATGGCATATATGAGCAGCCATGTTTGTAACACACTTAAGATATTATAACAGCATTCATAATATATTATGTTAAATTGTAATCATATAATACTACATGTTCATAGGTTATTAGTCATGTTTTAAGTTACTTAGGACTTAATGGTAATACGTCTGTGGTTCATTACGCCGCTCTTTGATAAAACTTCTTTAATGGCATAAAACTTATAATAAACCGTTCAGAAAAAATTACACCACAGTTCCTTAACATAGTTTTTAAGGATTATTACGATGTATGGTGTCAAAAATTAACATGAAATTTTTACGGGATTACTTAAGCTCCTACACTAAAACCTGCCGACCTAACCTAACCTTTTTTACCCACCT
The DNA here is from genome assembly GCF_018991925.1 of Homarus americanus. Lineage (NCBI taxonomy): Eukaryota > Metazoa > Arthropoda > Malacostraca > Decapoda > Nephropidae > Homarus > Homarus americanus. The sequence continues at coordinate 9,315 of NW_024724406.1, forward strand.
CCACCTACTTACCTAACCTGACATAATCTAACCTAACCTGACATAATCTAACCTAACTTGACATAATCTAACCTAACCTGACATAATCTAACCTAACCTGACATAATCTAACCTAACCTGACATAATCTAAACTAACCTGACATAATCTAACCTAACCTGACATAATCTAACCTAACCTGACATAATCTAACCTAACCTGACATAATCTAACCTAACCTGACATAATCTAACCTAACCTGACATAATCTAACCTAACCTGACGTAATCTAACCTAACCTGACATAATCGAACCTAACCTGACATAATCGAACCTAACCTCCCGTCTGACATAAGCTAACCTAATCAAACCTAACTTTCCCACCTACCGACCGTAACCTATCTACTTATTACCTACCTAACCTAACTTAACTTAATCCAACCTGACGTAATCTAACCTAACCTATTGAAACTTAACTTAACCACCTACCTCATCTAACACCACTTTTGTAATCTCTTTGCACTACCGCTCACAGGATGAGCAGGGGCACAATAAACTAACTCTAAGTGGCAAAATTAACAAAAACTAACCCTAACCCTAACCCAACCTGACTTAACCTAACCTGATCACAGTCTATCCTTAAGCATCTTAAAATATAATAAAGCCGCTAGGTTAATTTAGGCTAAATATGGCTGATTCATATTTCGTTTTGACAGAAATTCCCGGCAAAATAACGTATCTATATTGAGAACCACCGCCATGTTGGTTCCACATTAACAAGACACGAATACACTACAGAATAACCCGCGTTCGTTTAACCTCAATTACTACAGTTTACTTTATAATCTTACTTCACAATCTTCACTACATCTCACTTCACAATCTTCACTACATCTCACTTCACAATCTTCACTACATCTCACTTCACAATCTTCACTACATTTCACTCCACAATCTTCACTACATCTCACTTCACAATCTTCACTACATCTCACTTCACAATCTTCACTACATCTCACTTCACAATCTTCACTACATCTCACTTCACAATCTTCACTACATCTCACTTCACAATCTTTACCACATCTTACTTCACAATCTTTACCACATCTTACTTCACAATCTTCACTACATCTCACTTCACAATCTTCACCACATCTCACTTCACAATCTTCACTACATCTCACTTCACAATCTTTACTACATCTCACTTCACAATCTTCACTACATCTCACTTCACAATCTTCACTACATCTCACTTCACAATCTTCGCTACATCTCACTTCACAATCTTCACTACATCTCACTTCACAATCTTCACCATCTCACTTCTGTTCTTTTTCCATCTCACTTCACAATCTTCACTACATCTCACTTCACAATCTTCACTACATCTCCTTCCACAATCTTCACTACATCTCCTTCACAATCTTCACTACATCTCCTTCACAATCTTCTACATCTGCTTCTGTCTTTTTCATCTCACTTCACAATCTTCACACCCATCTACTTCCTAATCCTTACTCCATCTCACTTCACAATCTTCACTACATCTCACTTCACAATCTTCACTACATCTCACTTCACAATCTTCACTACATCCCACTTCACAATCTTCACTACATCCCACTTCACAATCTTCACTACATCTCACTTCACAATCTTCACTACATCTCACTTCACAATCTTCACCACATCTCACTTCACAATCTTCACTACATCTCAATTCACAATCTTCACCACATCTTACTTCACAATCTTCACTACATCTCACTTCACAATCTTCACTACATCTCACTTCACAATCTTCACTACATCTCACTTCACAATCTTCACCATCTCCTTCACAATCTTCACCATCTCCTTTACAATCTTCTACATCTCACTTCACAATCTTCTTTTCCATCCCCACTTGCAATCTTAACACATCACTTCTGTCTTCACCTATCTCACTTCACAATCTTCACTACATCTCCTTCACAATCTTCTTTCATCTCTTCACAATCTTCACTACATCTCACTTCACAATCTTCACTACATCTCCTTCACAATCTTCACTACATCTCCTTCACAATCTTCACTACATCTCACTTCACAATCTTCACTACATCTCACTTCACAATCTTTACCACTTCTTACTTCACAATCTTTACCACTTCTTACTTCACAATCTTCACTGCATCTCACTTCACAATCTTCACTACATCTCACTTCATAATCTTCACCACATCTCACTTCACAATCTTCACTACATCTCACTTCACAATCTTCACTACATCTCACTTCACAATCTTCACTACATCTCCCTTCACAATCTTCACTACATCTCACTTCACAATCTTCACTACATCTCACTTCACAATCTTCACGACATCTCACTTCACAATCTTCACTACATCTCACTTCACAATCTTCACTACATCTCACTTCACAATCTTCACTACATCTCACTTCACAATCTTCTACATCTCACTTCTGTCTTCCACCATCTACTTCTGATACTTCACTGTCACTTACAATCTTCTACTACATCTCACTTCTACAATCTTCACTACATCTCCTTCACAATCTTCACACTACATCTCACTTCACAATCTTTTATCCACTTCACAATCTTCACTACATCCACTTCACAATCTTCACCTAGATCTCCTTCACAATCTTCACACATCTCACTTCACAATCTTCCCTTTCACATCTCCACTTCTGAAATCTTTTACCACATCTTACTTCACACAATCTTCACTATACTTCACAATCTTCACTACATCTCACTTCACAATCTTCACTACATCTCACTTCACGATCTTCACGACATCTCACTTCATAATCTTCACGACATCTCACTTCACAATCTTCACTACATCTCACTTCACAATCTTCACTACATCTCACTTCACAATCTTCACTACATCTCACTTCACAATCTTCACTACATCCCACTTCACAATCTTCACTACATCTCACTTCACAATCTTCACTACATCTCACTTCACAATCTTCACTGCATCTCACTTCACAATCTTCACTACATCTCACTTCACAATCTTCACTACATCTCACTTCACAATCTTCACTACATGTCACTTCACAATCTTCACTACATCTCACTTCACAATCTTCACTACATCTCACTTCACAATCTTCACTACATCTCACTTAACAATCTTCACCACATCTCACTTCACAATCTTCACTACATCTCACTTCACAATCTTCACTACACCTCACTTCACAATCTTCACTACATCTCACTTCACAATCTTCACTAACACCATCCTTCATCACTACATATAACAATATCCATCATCACTACTTATAACACCATCCATCATCATCACTACATATAACACTATCCATCATCACTACATATAACACGATCCATCATCACTACATATAACACCATCCACCATCACTACATATAGAACCATCCATCACGACATATAACACCATCCAACATCACTACATATAACACCAACCATCATCACTGCATATAATATCATCCATCATCACTACATATAACTCCATCCATCATCACTACATATGATACTATCCAGCATCACTACATATAACACCACCCATCATCACTACATATAACATCATGCATCATCACTACATATAACACCATCCATCAACACTACATATAAAACCAACCTATCATCACTACATATAATATCATCCATCATCACTACATATAACACCATCCAACATCACTACATATAACACCACCCATCATCACTACATATTACATCATCCATCACTACATATAACTCTATCCATCATCACTACATATAACACCATCCAGCATCACTACATATAACACCAACCATCATCACTACATATAACATCATGCATCATCACTACATATAACACCATCCATCACCACTACATATAAAACCATCCTATCATCACTACATATAACATCATCCATCATCACTACATATAACACCATCCATCACTACATATAGAACCATCCTATCATCACTACAGATAATATCATCCATCATCACTGCATATAACACCATCCAACATCACTACATATAACACCACCCATCATCACTACATATAACATCATCCATCATCACTACATATAACTCTATCCATCATCACTACATATAACACCATCCAGCATCAATACATATAACACCAACCATTATCACTACATATATCATCATGCATCATCACTATATATAACACCATCCATCATCACTACATATATTACCCTCCTATCATCACTACATATAACACCATCCCTCATTACTACATATAATGCCATCCTTCATCACTACATATAACACCATCCATCATCACTACATATTATAACACCATCCATCATCTCTACAAACACCAGCCCTCAACACTATAGTGATTAACAGAGCTTCATTTTGTTGTCAATTTCTTTAAATTCCAACCTTATTAAACCGTAATTCTTTCTGTATGGTCAAATTTTGATTTGACCTCAGTGAGAGAGCTGTTAGTGTCAGTAAATCACAATGGTGTTCCGACGCACTGTGACAAAAGTTTCAAAGGTTGAGGTGAAGCCTTGCCAGGTGAAGGAGAAGGGCCCCCGATCTAACAAACTGCAGACCACAAAGCACACTAAACCTCAAAACAACAAGAAGAAGAAGGAAACTACCACTTTCTGCCATGTACAAAAGGACCAGTACCTGCCATGGGGAGACTACATCTTCACTGGGAAAAAGACAAAGAACAACAAGAAGCGTTGACCCAACATTTCTGATATTTAAAA
>NW_024724407.1:0-16612 GCF_018991925.1 Homarus americanus
TATCTTACTTTTCTATCTCCTCTCCTCCTCCCCTGAACAACCTTGACCTCCAGATTCTTCCTCTCACAGAACACCAACAATTGAGACATTAGAGAGACAAACAGAGACGATGATGAGATGCGAGATGATGCAAGAGGACTGTACATTAAGAGACAGAGATAGAAAATGTTGAGACAGGGGAGACAGTAATGCCTAACACTATAACAATTAGACAGATTGAATATATACAGTATAGCCAAGGTGTTATAGTTAGTTGTCTCTACACCTTGTCTTACACTATAGACAATATAGTCGCTACTGATCTCTATCTCTCTCTCTCTCTCTCTCTCTCTCTCTCTCTCTCTCTCTCTCTCTCTCTCTCTCTCTCTCTCTCATGTTCAGAGTTATGCAGTAATACTTTCTGTACCTCGAGCATAAAACACTCAACCAAGTATAATGACAAGACACCCCCCCCACCCTCCCACACAGTGACCATGGTAGCATCACCACCACCCGGCTCACTATCATGTGAACCTCTACCTGGCGTTTATGCCCCACAAACACCAGGTACTGTCAGGTCCAGCCGTACGAGGCCCTGAATGTTATCAAATTTACGTCGGGTAGAGAAACTTAACACCAGGGGATAAAGACCAATGTTAATGGGTTATGTTGGGGGCGGTCGATGGGGGATGGTCTCAACTACTATTTCTTTAAGGATAAAAATCCCTGTGGATAAAATCTCAGCGGATAGGATACCCAAGTGAAGGGAATCCTACCGAGGGAAAACATCGCTGCATATTATCCCCAGTCAAGGAAACCCCTCAGAAGGGATGCTCTATATAGGTTTCAAGAGGAGCTTATAGTATTTATTCCTAGTGGAGAAAATGCCAGATTGAGAGAGAGAGAGAGAGAGAGAGAGAGAGAGAGAGAGAGAGAGAGAGAGAGAGAGAGAGAGAGAGAGAGAGAGAGAGAGAGAGAGAGAGAGAGAGAATAACACAATAAGCATAAAACTGGAACTGATACTCATACAAGGTTTTCTTTCCTCTCTCCTCTCTACTTTCTCTCCCCACTTTCATCACTCCCCTCTTCCCTATCTCTCTCCCCGCTTCCCTCTCTCCATTCTCCTCGCCTGCCTTTTTCCCCTCCCCTTTACCCTCTGTTCCGTGCAATTTCCCCTCGCCCAACCTCTCTCTCTCTCTCTCCCATTTGTCCTCCCTCCTCCTCACTCTCTCCCCTTCCCCTCCCTCTTCTTTCATCCTTCCCTCCCTAACACTTCCCATAACAACTGTGCATGTTCAACAGTGATGTAACAATGACATGAAAATCTACTTCACTCATGCATAAGAAAACAAATTGACGCAGAATTCACACGATGATGAGAGGGGAGGGGAAGGGAGGGGGGAGGGGAGGGGGGAAGGGAGGGGAGGGGAAGGGAAGGGGAGGGGAAGGGAAGGGGAGGGAAGGGAGAGGTGTAATATCTTGCCACACCATAAACAAACAGTCGACTTATTCAACTTCTTAGATGGAAAATTCACCAAACTCAACACTTTAAACCTACTATTTTCCCAATTTCTTCCTTGAGTACATATTTTTCCAGGGATGAAAACACACAATTCGCCTCGCAAATAACTCAGTCTCAACCTATTCCAACTAATAGAAACTAGAACATTTTCCCCAATGTCTAGAACAATTATAAAGAGTTCTATATAATTTCTGATCGTTGTGGACAAGTGTAATTACCAACATCATTACGTGTTTTAAAGACTTTAGCTGTATGTCTACACTGTCTACAGTATGTATATTGTTTGTACAGTACGTGCTGAATCATTGTGAACATGTAATACGATTTTACTAAATATCTATCTGAACAACGATGTATGTATGTATGTATCCAGGCACTTTAGCTTAACTCTCAGCTCACAGCGTAAGGAATGTTTGCTGCCTCACCGACTCAAACACGAGACGTTTTTCTTCACTCTGGGGACACGAGATGAGATCATTTACCCTATCGAAGCCCGCAAAGTGAGGAACATTTTCCCACCTAATGTGTGTAAACTTTCTCACACTTTCTTACCTTAAACAACAGAGTGAGAGAGACGGCGTGTGTGTGTGTGTGTGTGTGTGTGTAAACTTAACAATAATAAAATAAAGTACCACGTCAGATAATTACGTCAAGAATCAAACAGAAGTTAAATTTCAAGAGACAAATGAGATTCAATGAGCGAAAAACTAATTAAAAACTAAAATGTAAAGTTTCACGAATTGTCATAAAAAATAAAGAGATGAATGATAATAACTAGAGATCCATGAAATTAGATCCGATCAGAGTAGACAGATTGAATTATGAACAGCGACCGACAACATTTTTAGGGGACCTTAAATCTAGCGATTAAAGTTATCTTAAACTGAGTGATGGCAACCCTACCATACAGTACATCATACGAGTAACAATACATACATACACAACAAGACAAAGACATCATACACAGGAGCGGCCTCGTTATACACCATACACAACACTGTATACTCGTACTATACTGTACACTGTGACCCGTTTTCACAGCCATACCTCGCTCACCGGGCCAGACACTATACCTACGGCCAAACTTAACTTAACCTAACCTAACCTAACCTAACCTAACTTAACCTAACCTAACAATCAAGTGGTGATATTTATACACTACATTCCCGATGAACTTCAAAATAAATCGTAACTTAATTATTTTGGGTGTAAGAAATAACCAAAAACAGTTTACGGACAAAACGTTGATGTATTGAAGTAAAAGTTCGTAATTATGGGGGAAATTGTCCTATATATAAAGGTAAGATTTAGTAATGAGTAAAGGTCCTATGCACGAATATGTAAAACCTGAAATATTAATTAGAAAAAGATTTGACTCAATGTGACTCCTAAGTACGTAGAGAAATAAGTGTAAGAGAATGAGTAGAACAAAATAACAATACGGGGGGGGTGTTAACTTATAAGGGATAAATGACCAACACGATAAAGACACAACTAACATGTAATACACAGAATAGGAGGGAGGTGTACATGGTTTATGACAAGAAGCTTCACTACCTCTGCTGTTTACCTACCTACACACACACACACACACACACACACACTCCGGCACCATATGAAATTTTCGTTTTTAAATACATAACATAACTGTCCACCTGTATCATCATTACCTGGGCGAAACAATTTGGTGGTCTGGCCAAAGGAATTAAGAATAATGGAACATGCATTACAATCCTCGAAGATAAAATTACTTCGTTAGTAATTACGTTACCTGGTGGTGTTAACGACCAATTGACACGCAAACGTAATTAACAGGATAACAAGGCGGGAACATGTTCTACTCTGGTTTATTTTCAGATTACTGTTGATATGTGTAGGGAAGTGGGAGGATCTTACAGTAAGGTGAAGATTGTTAGTCCTCCTTATTACGCGCACACACACACACACACACACACACACACACACACACACTTGATGTTACGTAACTATTTTGTTAATTATTTCTCAATAGTTTATACATATTTAACAACATAAGGGGAACTATCGTACAAAGATATATTACTGGTGTTTAATTCAGAAGTTTCCAAGAGTTATGTCAGATCATGAGAGAGAGAGAGAGAGAGAGAGACGTGTATCTAACTCCGTTTTACCTCAGAGAGAGAGTCTGTCCGTGTCACGTGATGGTAAACATGTTATATAAGGTTATGAAAGCTGAAATACTTATTAAAGTGATATGTGATAAATAACATTGATTAATCACCTATGTTATTCAGAAACACATAAATAATGTGTAGCGATAAACATACACAAAAACTATATATTTTCTTTTATTGGTGATATGTCGTTATATAGACAATGTGATCGTTTAATATGTCGTAATATAATACTGTAATCGTTTAATATGTCGTAATATAACCACAGTGTAATAGTTTAAAATTTATGAAAACTTAATACCTTAATTCAGCCAAATGCCATAAGAGAGACGAGACCTCTCAGACAATAAGCCTGATTGAATAATTTCCTCAGTATCATACAAGTGAACCAAACTTGGGTACTACACAACCACAGTATCACTCAATGACTTATTTTACACTATATCTACTACCACTTAACGTTTCTATATCAGTTCAACAACCATCACTCAACCTTGTTCCATTTTATTTAAAGTTCGTTAATCAATAAGAGGAATTATTATCACAACACAAGCATTCATTAATCAGTCTCCATTGTGAATCATTTTGCTGGGGTGTGTGGGAGGATTACGCTGGATAATAACTTTAGTGTTTTGTATATCCAGAAGAATCTTAACTCCAGCTTACTCCAACTAATAACTAACCTAATCTAACACAACCTAACCTAATCTAATCTAACCTAACCTGAAAAATCTCCACTACAACTTACTCCAACTAATAACTAACCAAACATAAGCTAACATAATTACAGACAGACAGACAGACAGACAGACACACACACACACACACACACACACAATAAACCATAAATATGTTATATGGAACATAAATATAACTTCCAAAATCACTCTCATATACTTCCTAACCGCGGCCTGACGAAATAATACACCTGTAACGTTCTGTCAGGGCTCAGGTCGAGGCTCCTCCTTACTGATCATCTATACGTGTGTGTGTGAGTGTGAGATGTTTCCTAGTATGTAATAAAAAAGGCGGGGATCCGCTTTTGAATTTTGCCACATACAGCGGCTAGTTTATTGTGCACCCATATTCATCCCGTGAACGGTAGCGTAGGCAGATTATAGTTAAACAGTAGAAGTCAGAATATTATGGCACTGAATGTTAAAAACAATGTATTTCAAAAAAATTATTTGTTTAGTTCTGTACAGTACATCGCCCTCTCCCTCAACCTGCCATTATTCAATAAATTATTTGTTCCCTCGTTCTAACAAGAGATACACGATAACATATCCTATTTGAAGATAAAAATACACTGTCCAGGAAGAGTCATAACAAACTTGGGGGTTATCTGAGAGAGAGAGAGAGAGAGAGAAACAATACCTTCTACAGGACAGTTATATAGTATGACCACCATGACCCACGGAGATCTGTACCTCTTGGCTCCTGACCTCTGTTGACCTTGTGTATACTCACCCAGTTGACCTTTCCTGCCCTATCTCGCCCATTCCTCCTACAGTCAAGGGCTGGGGGCCGAGGGGGGGGGGGACGGAGGGGAATGGTTCTGTAAGCATAGTTGAGGTTAGGTTAGGTTAGGTTCAAATGAGTGATAGATCAGGTCCCATGGTTAGTTTATCTCTCTCTCTCTCTCTCTCTCTAACACATATATATCCCTATTCTGTAAAATCGTGTGGTTATTTATATTTACTCACTGTTGATATTCCGGGAGAGAGAAAGAGAGAGAGAGAGAGATGTAGATTGAGAGAAAGATATTATTGAGAGAGTAGACGAGGGAAATAGACTGGAGAGAGAGACAGAGAGAGAGAGATGTAAATTAGTGTTTACTCCCACTCATAAGTATAGTATTAGTCAACTTATATTATACAGGGTCTCCAGTCCAGATTAAAATGAAAACAACTTTGTAAAACCTTATAAACTTTTGATTGAATGATAACAGATTAATATCCACACACACACATTATAGTCAGTCTCTTCGAGTTTCATTTGGTGTATGGGTATATATCGTTTGGGTATAAGTTATAAGGCATCATTCTGGAGAGGTCAGGTCAGGTCAAAGTAAAGGTAAGGTCAGGGTAGGTGATCTCAGTGGCCAGGAAACGTGAATTTTTAGGTTGGGATGAATATTTTTTTTTTGGCGGGGGAGGAGGGAGGGGAGGGGGGGAGGGGAGGGGGGGAAGCGAGTATGATTTTATATGATGGTGATGAAGGAAGGAATAGAGGGAGAGATGGAGAGGAATTATGAAGGAGGGAAGGTTGAAGGAAAGATGTGAATAGGAAAAGGAAGGGAGGAAGGAGACAGGAAAAATTGAAAACTGATAAAGATGATGGAAGGGTGAAAATAAAGAGGATGGCGAGGAAAGAAAGAAGGATAGAGGGAAGGAAAGAAAGAAGGATAGAAGGAAGGAAAGAAATCACGAAAATTTTAAATGAAGAAATGAAGACGAAAATCAACAAAAAAATTAAATAAAAGAAGAAATAATCATGAGAGAAGAAAGAAGAGAAATTGCTGGATTGACAAACACGACAGCCACACGGACACGACGACAAGAGATTATGTTAATTTGAGAAAAACTTGGTGGTTGTGATGTGTCTGTCTGTCTGTCTGTCGCTTCCTGTTGGTGTAGGATGATAATAAGCTGCTTAGATCTCTCTCTCTCTCTCTCTCTCTCTCTCTCTCTCTCTCTCTCTCTCTCTCTCTCATATCTACGTCAGGAGACGTGTGTGTGTGTGTGTGTGTGTGTGTGTGTGTGTGTACGTTGGCAACACAAGGTGTAATTGTCAGCTTGCTCGCCTCGCAAGCGAATGAACCCGGGTTCCATTTCCGGGCAGGGTGAGACCATGAGCAAGTTCCTTTGCGTCATTTACCTCTATCTACCCAACAGTAATTGGGGACCTGGCTGTTAATCGATTCGCGCGTCGTGTTACGGGGTAATGGTTAGCCAGTGCAGTTGGCCACGGACTATTCCTTGACACTGGGTCACTCAGCTCATTAACTCAGGGTGTGGTTGTTGTGTTGGCGATAGCTTCAACACCTTAAACAAATTCACGCCTAGGTGGCCCTTGGGCCTGGCCATTCTCATTACAGGAGGGGCAACCATTATAATAATAAAAAAAAAACGATCATCAACTTCAGGTACACCAATCATCCTTGTAAAAAAATCCTGATTGAATAATTTCCTCAGTAACATACAAGTGAACCAAACTTGGGTACTACACAACTACAGTATCACTCAATGACTTATTTTACACTATATCTACTACCACTTAACATTTCTATATCAGTTCAACAACCATCACTCAACATTGTTCCATTTTATTTAAAGTTCGTTAATCAATAAGAGGAATTATTATCACAACATAAGCATTCATTAATCAGTCTCCATTGTGAATCATTTTGCTGGGGTGTGTGGGAGGATTATGCTGGATAATAACTTTAGTGTTTTGTATATCCAGAAGAATCTTAACTCCAGCTTACTCCAACTAATAACTAACCTAATCTAACACAACCTAACCTAATCTAATCTAACCTAACCTGAAAAATCTCCACGACAACTTACTCCAACTAATAACTAACCAAACATAAGCTAACATAATTACACACACACACACACACACACACACACACATAAACCATAAATATGTTATATGGAACATAAATATAACTTCCAAAATCACTCTCATATACTTCCTAACCGCGGCCTGACGAAATAGTACACCTGTAACGTTCTGTCAGGGCTCAGGTCGAGGCTCCTCCTTACTGATCATCAATACGTGTGTGTGTGTGAGTGTGAGATGTTTCCTAGTATGTAATAAAAAAGGCGGGTATCCGCTTTTGAATTTTGCCACATACAGCGGCTAGTTTATTGTGCACCCATATTCATCCCGTGAACGGTAGCGTAGGCAGATTATAGTTAAACAGTAGAAGTCAGAATATTATGGCACTGAATGTTAAAAACAATGTATTTCCAAAAAATTATTTGTTTAGTTCTGTACAGTACATCGCCCTCTCCCTCAACCTGCCATTATTCAATAAATTATTTGTTCCCTCGTTCTAACAAGAGATACACGATAACATATCCTATTTGAAGATAAAAATACACTGTCCAGGAAGAGTCATAACAAACTTGGGGGTTATCTGAGAGAGAGAGAGAGAGAGAGAGAGAGAGAGAGAGAGAAACAATACCTTCTACAGTACAATTATATAGTATGACCACCATGACTCACGGAGATCTGTACCTCTTGGATCCTGACCTGTGTTGACCTTGTGTATACTCACCCAGTTGACCTTTCCTGCCCTATCTCGCCCATTCCTCCTACAGTCAAGGGCTGGGGGGGCCGAGGAGGCGGGGAGGAACGGAGGGGAATGGTTCTGTAAGCATAGTTGAGGTTAGGTTAGGTTACGTTCAAATGAGTGATAGATCAGGTCCCATGGTTAGTTTATCTCTCTCTCTCTCTCTCTTTCTCTCTCTCTCTCTAACACATATATATCCCTATTCTGTAAAATCGTGTGGTTATTTATATTTACTCACTGTTGACATTCTGGGAGAGAGAAAGACAGAAAGAGAGAGATGTAGATTGAGAGAAAGATATTATTGAGAGAGTAGACGAGGGAAATAGACTGGAGAGAGAGAGAGAGAGATGTGAATTAGTGTTTACTCCCACTCATAAGTATAGTATTAGTCAACTTATATTATACAGGGTCTCCAGTCCACATTAAAATGAAAACAACTTTGTAAAACCTTATAAACTTTTGATTGAATGATAACAGATTAATATCCACACACACACATTATAGTCAGTCTCTTCGAGTTTCATTTGGTGTGTGGGTATATATCGTTTGGGTATAAGGTATAAGGCACCGTTTTCAACTATCTTCCTATTCTTGAACTAATCTTTACAATCAAACATTTAACAATTTCACTAAGAAACTTCAACAAACTTTCAAGTACTTTTTTTTTCTATTATAATTTTGTTGTTCTCGTACTATAACCTCCAAAGCTTCTTTATTTACACCTTCTACCTCCTCAGACGCAGCATGACTGAGTACTGAGCCGTCGTCAAATTCGTACACACTTTAGACAGTTTGAACCTTCGTGAAATCATAATCTAATAGCTTTCTGGGATTTGCTTCTGAAAAATTTTGCTTTATATCGCCTTAAGAATTCAATTTCTAGAAGTTTCGAATGAGTATTTATCTGTCCAGGGCTGATTACTGCGTCTCTCTCTCTCTCTCTCTCTCTCTCTCTCTCTCTCTCTCTCTCTCTCTCTCTCTCTCTCTCTTTCTCTCTCTCTCTCTCTCTCTCTCAGAAAGTCATGTCACCTCAATATTGAACTGACAGCATCACTGTTTTTCACTGCTGAGTCAACTAGTTTGTAAACAGATGTGAATAAATGGTGATAGAGATGATGATGATGATGATGATGATGGTGATGATGATGATGAAAAACAAGAAGAAAAACAAAATGAAGATCCAAAAGAAAAACAAAAAAAAACAAAAACTGAAAATCAAAACACACATCTAATCCTATATATATATAAATATATACTTTAGAATATAAAAATTTCCTCAATGTAAACTTATTCTTTAAAAAAAATAATCCCCCTTTTTTGGAAACCTTCGAATAATTATTTTTCCTTCAATTATAAACTCTTAATAAACGATGTAAATAAAGTTAAATATTTATTTCTTCATAATTAACACTAAATAACGCACCAATACCGTATCCTATCACACTGTAAGGTTATTTTAGAACAAATTTTTAATCTGTTTACGTTTTGTGGAATATATCTCCCCCCCCCCCGCCTGTTTTGGTCTTGCATACAGCGGGTTATTAACGTGTATCATACAAGCTTTGATCTTAGTGATAACAGGTGACCAGAGAAGCAATAAATGTTGTTAAAAATGATCAATAATAAAAGTAGGAAATTCGAGTCTATTGTTTTTATTGTGTGTGTCCTTACACATACATACATACATACATACATACATACATACATACATACATATACTTTATCCCTCTCATGTACTCAGTACCAAGATGACCTGACCTCAAGAATCCATTATTCACCTCATTATAATTAGGTCAAGGTTAATTAAGACCAACATCCACACAGGTAAGTTAATGAGAGTTAATGAGATCGACTCCTATCTGTTGATTATGGTAAATAAATAATGTCCAAACTGGTTAATGCCCTAATTTGCATCTCTACCTGAAGATGTGAGAAAGTATATAACTGATTCTCTTAATAACGACACAAAGGTGGATTTTAAGAGGTCAATGAACACAAGCTACACCTTAATTAGACAGGTGAGAATATATAGCTACCTGTGTTACCTTTATGAATGGTTAATGGGGTTAATAACGAATAGAAAAAAAAACACATAAAAGGAATCGTTGTCATTATTCCTAGTTAATGGTAAAATAAACGTACAATTCTTGGAGATAATATTGACAAAGAGAATGAAACTATCTCTCAAGTGGTTATAAAAGAAAGATAAGATTCTAGTTAGTAACTCGCTCTCTTTAAATGAATAATGTCTCTCATAAGCAAGACATGAATCAGACGTAACTACCCTGTGATGACATTAACAAGCGATAATTAACTCCGGGTAGCTAAGTCTTTTTCTTAAATATTTATATCAATCAAGTACTGTTTTACTACTTGAACGACAGAAGACTTCATTTAAAGGTATAATTAAGCTCTTATTATGTCTAACTTATTTCTATAAACTTACAAATTATTATATACAGTACATAATTCTTTTATTTTTACTATTTAATTTAACTCCTCATTTAACTCTATCCTAATCAACATTAATTAACTCATACATTCCTATTAATTATCAAGCAATCATCATTTTAAAATTATATTGTTAATTAAAATTGAAACATAAACACAAATTAAGAACATACAAACATACGCTTCTCTTAGTGTAAACATAACAAGATCCCATGTTGAAGAATTACACCGACATCATAGACCATGTTAAAAAGCCTAAAATATTTTAAATACGATCATTAATTCCTATAATTAGTTAGAGTAATAATTAGCTTTATATATGGAGAATAAAATTATATTGTAGAGTGTTCCTTGGTCATTACTTTACCAATAGGTGTTGGGTATATGTGAGTGGAGGGCAAGCAGGCAGAGTAAGTGAAACGTGGCAGCCTGGGACCGTAGAGTTTTATAGCCTGGGTCCCGGGATGGTTGGTGATGGGTGATGCATCTCTCTCTCTCTCTCTCTCTCTCTCTCTCTCTCTCTCTCTCTCTCTCTCTCTCTCTCTCTCTCTCTCTCTCCTTGTACGTGTGTTTGTGTGTGTTTGTGTGCGTGTGTGTGTATGTGACGTCCAAGGACAGTCTTAGTACCTAATTATGTATCCAGTTAAAGACTTGAGGAATAAGACCACGGGATTACTACCACTACTACCACCACCACCACCTTCCCTCTCCCAAAGACTACCACCACCTCAACCAAATACTACCACTACCACCTCCTTCTCTCAACCATCCCTCGGCTAATCCCTAAGTAATTTCCTACATTACCCAGTTACCACGAGTAAATTTGGTAATGTTTTAGTTTAAAGTATAAAGTAAGATCTTCTATCATTTGTTTTTTTTACGGTTTAAGATGATTACGAGGAAGATTGTGATGGATTGTGTAGTTGGTGATTTGGGATTAACTGGAGATGTTGATGTGTTGTGGGACTTGCGGGAGAGGATTTGGAGGGATTTATGGGGGTTTTATGGGGTTTTGTGGGATTTAGGGGATTTAGGTGCTGGATTTGGTTCGAATTGTGAAGGGATTTTCTTTCTTCGTTTTGAGTTATATTTTGTCTTCATTATGTGAGGACTTTCCCAATGGATTTATTTTTTTTTTATTTGCTTCATTAACAATATTTCCTTCGATAGATTTTCCAAATTTCTTCACGAGCTAAGAATTTCTCACTGGATTTTAAATTTCATCATACCATACGTGTCTAGATTCACATTCCCAAATAATTTCTTAAGTCTCAACAATTTCATTCAGTTTTAACAATAGAAAAAAATACCTCATTACTCTAATATCATTCATATGTAAGAAAATCTTCCACTTGTATATAATTTCTTCTTGTTTATTTCAGGTTTACGTAAAAGATTTGTCCTCAGTACAAATATTTCGCTCTATCTTGTTTAAGCTTACACAAACATACTGTATCTTAACTCAATAAAGCTTTCCTACTTTGTTGTTTGTCCTGGAGGAGGGAAAGAATATCCAGCCAGCTTAGAATTATTGTCGACCCACAACACAGGGATCTAGTTAAGCTGACATAAAGGGAGTAGAGAGAGAGAGAGAGAGAGAGAGAGAGAGAAATTGTATGGGCAAAAATAAATATTCACGCCTCTCTCTCTCTCTCTCTCTCTCTCTCTCTCACCTGGCTATACCTTGTGTCCGTATGTCTGGTAGTAATTTACAACTCTGTCTTACTACAAACAATTAGTACTCAAAATCGTCACAAACAGTACTCAAGACCACAAAAAGTACTCAAGTCGCCCCAAACAGTACTCAAATTACCACAAACAGTACTCACATCACCACAAGCACAAACACCTACAGTCCCTTGTGCTTCCTCCTGCATTAACATAAAAAAGTTCAGATTTCTTTAATGATGACAATAAATTACCAAAGTTTATTTCCTTGGTTCTTCTGCCTCAATGTACAGCCTTTGTTTGTTGAAGTTTAACTGAGTTGTGGGGAGGGGTGTGGGGAGGGGTGTGGGGAGGGGTGTGGGGAGGGGTGTGGGGAGGGAGGGGGGTGTGGTGTGGTAGAGTTTACTGTGGGGAGTTTACTGTGGTGAATATTGCTTTAACCAACCATTACAAACCACAGCTGTAAATCATTTCAAACCACAACTGTAAACCATTTCAATCCACAGCTGTAAACCATTTCAAACCACAGCTATAAACCATTACAAACCACAGCTGTAAACCCCCAAAATACTGGTTTACACCTAAACAAAACCACACACACACACATTTACACTTTTTTACAACTCAAACACTTTACAACAACAGCGGCTTGACCTGAATCCCGTAGAAGATAAATTACTCTTTTAAAACAACGGATACAAAAAGCATTCTGGATACTAACATTCAACCGGACACGATTACTCTATTGTGACAAATGTTTATATTGTCACAGAGAGCTATCGTACTCAAGTGGATGTATTTAGACAGACAAACACTTAATTCAGATACTAATAAGAGCACTACATTCATACAATCATACTTAAACAGTCAAATACAAGTTGTAGTATGAGTATTCGATCCAAACAAACATGTATACAGTCAAACACCAAACAGTATCCAGGTCAATAATTCCCCCAAAAAACACATTTATAATAGGGTAGGGGAAGTTATATAAACACCTTCACGTTTATATAACCTGGAGTTAATGATTAGTGTAGTGGGTAAGAAATCCAAGATGGCCGACAGAGATGCTTTCGCCTTAAAATTCTTCCCGTTGTCATATATATTGTTAATAAAAAATTTGAATACCATTTTAATTTTGTTTTATTAAATTTAATAAGAATTCTATGTTTTTTTAATATATTTTATTGATATATGAACCTAAAATGGCCTCCGTTTATATGTTATTGACAATATTTTATCATAGTGAAAAATAACCGAATGTATTAGTTACAATTTATGAAATTAAGAATTACAATATAAATTTGTGTGATTTTTGTCCACTTGTGATAATGAAAAGTAATATCTAAAAATAAAATATATTGAATACAGAAATAAAATTAAAAATAAAAAATAAAAAATAGAAACTTACTAAATATTTATATAATAATGATTTACTAAAATACTGTGATAGATATTGGTTATGTTATTAGAGTGTGAGTTGCCTTAAGGTACTTGAGATTAATTGATGTTTTAAAATCAATTGAAGGAAAAGGCCCTTTGCATGATTAATACACACATACACACTATAACATACATACTGTGCACACACAAACATAAAATAACATACACACACAGACACACACACAGACACACACACACACACACACACACACCTTTCCCATATGTTACCTAATCCTCTCCCCCCACTATGTCACACAATACTCTCTACCTATCCACCCACACCCTGCCCTCCCCCACCTCCCTACCTCACCTACCTCCCCCACTATATCACCTGTCTCTCTACCTATCCACCCCACACCTGCCCCCTCCCCACCCCTCCCTACCCTCACCCCTACCCTCCCCCCACTATGTCACACAATACTCTCTACCTATCCCACCCCACCCTGCCTCCCCCACCCTCCTACCCCTCACCCCACCCCTCCCCCCCTATGCTCACACAATACTCTCTACCTATCCCACCCCACACACCCCTCCCCCCCACCCCTCCCTACCTCACACCCCTCCCCCCCACTATGTCACAATACTCTCTACCTATCCACCCCACACCTGCCCTCCCCCACCCTCCTACCCTCACCCCCCACCCCCACTATGTCACAATATGCTCTGCCTATCCACCCACCCTGCCTCCCCCACCTCCCTACCCTCACCTACCTCCCCCCCACTATGTCACACAATACTCTCTACCTATCACCACACCCTGCCCTCCCCACCCTCCTACCCTCACCCTACCTCCCCCCTATGTCACCTGTCTCTCTACCTATCACCCCACACCCCACACCCTCCCCCCCACCTCCTACCCTCACCCTACCCTCCCCCCACCCCACCCTACTCCCCCCTATCCACCCCGTAACTACATGTGACCTACGCCAGTCTAGCTACACTGTCATTCAAGGATGCACAATGTGAGGAACTAGGCACCTTAGAGTGACCTGAAACCTCCTTAAATAGCCTCTATGTCAAGATGAATTAAGGGTGAGTTTAGTGATAGTTCCATCCTTCTACGATATCGAGTACAAAATGGTCGTAGACAAAGGACAATGACCTCTATGTCAAAGGGAAATTAATGGCGAATTTAGTGTTATTTCGATATTTTTAGTGTAGGTTTAAACGTGCCTGAACCTAGGTAAGAGAAGTAATCCTAAATAACCTCTATATCAGGATGAATTAAAGATCAAAATAGGGTAAAATTTTCTCAGACCAAGACTCAGGTATGCAGTAGTGACGTAAGCAATACTCAAGAACCAAACGTCAAATGAACCTATTGTCAAGAGTGAATAGAGGCGCGTCTTCTTTTAGTACCTGGTGTTGTAGTTACCTGAATGACTGACTCGATGAAGATGGGAGTGCTGTTCAGAGAAAGTTGAAGGGAAAGACGGATAAACATGACACAATGATAAATAGGAGGCAGTAGAGGTGTGATAACGAGACAAGGGAGAATAATGATGGTAGGAAACAATAGAGAAATAGTCTATTGGATCTATTCTTCACTCTTCTTCACCATCATCAGTTTATTCCGCGTGATAAAACTGATTCAGACACAACAACCAATCAGAGAAGCTAATTCAAACACATCAACCAATTAGAGAAGCTAGAACTTATGACGTCACAATGAAGGCGGAATAACCATTCAGAGAAGCTAGCTAGAACTTATGACAACACAATGAGGGTCCAATAACCAATTAGAGAAGCTAGAAATAATGATGTCACAATGAGGGCACAGTAACCAATCAGAGAAGCTAGCTATAACTTATGACGACAAAATGAGGGTGAAATAACCAATCAGAGAAGCTAGAACTTATGACGACACAATGAGGGTGAAATAACCAATCAAAGAAGCTAGAACTTATGACGACACAATGAGGGTGGAATAACCAATCAGAGAAGCTAGCTAGAACTTATGACGACACAATGAGGGAGAAGTTTCTATAATGCCATTCACAAAAACAGAAATTAATGGCATATTAATTCTGTAATTATATTTAAACCTACGATATAAATTCTTAAAACTATATATACGGTAAATAATTCTCTAGATCAGGAGATATAACGAATAATTCCCCCAAAATAGCGTTAGTGAAGGTTGTAAGGTAAATAATAATAAAAGAAATGTATTTGTAGTTGATCTCTCTCTCTCTCTCTCTCTCTCTCTCTCTCTCTCTCTCTCTCTTTCTCTCTCTCTCGGCGAAATAGGATCGGAATAGGTTCCTTATGAAGTATAATTGATCGGTTCTCCCTATTACTTGGCGGTTTCGAACCTATTGTGAAGTATATATTGATCCTGGGTATTACTTAGTTATAACAAAGGCCCCCAACACACCTTAATACATATCCTTCTTGGTCGACACACCCAACACACCTTAATACATATCCTTCTTGGTCGACACACCCAACGCACCTTAATACATATCCTTCTTGGTCGACACACCCAACACACCTTAATACATATCCTTCTTGGTCGACACACCCAACACACCTTAATACATATCCTTCTTGGTCGACACACCCAACACACCTTAATACATATCCTTCTTGGTCGACACACCCAACACACCTTAATACATATCCTTCTTGGTCGACACACCCAACACACCTTAATACATATCCTTCTTGGTCGACACACCCAACACACCTTAATACATATCCTTCTTGGTCTACACACCCAACACACCTTAATACATATCCTTCTTGGTCGACACACCCAACACACCTTAATACATATCCTTCTTGGTCGACACACCCAACACACCTTAATACATATCCTTCTTGGTCGACACACCCAACGCACCTTTTTTAACTATCTTCCTATTCTTGAACTAATCTTTACAATCAAACATTTAACAATTTCACTAAGAAGCTTCAACAAACTTTCAAGTACTTTTTTTTCTATTATAATTTTGTTGTTCTCGTACTATAACCTCCAAAGCTTCTTTATTTACTCCTTCTCCCTCCTCAGACGCAGCCTGACTGAGTACTGAGCCGTCGTCAAATTCGTACACACTTTAGACAGTTTGAACCTTCGTGAAATCATAA
>NW_024724408.1:0-2463 GCF_018991925.1 Homarus americanus
TGCCGCCGTTAATCGCCCGTAAGGCGATTGCCGCCACTCATTCTTATGGCCTCCCTGCCGCCGTTAATCGCCCATAAGGCGATTACCGCCACTCATTCTTATGGCCCCCCTACCGCCATTAATCGCCCGTAAGGCGATTGCCGCCACTCATTCTTATCGCCTCCCTGCCGCCGTTAATCGCCCGTAAGGCGATTGGCGCCACTCATTCTTATGGCCCCACTGCCACCGTTAATCGCCCATAAGGCGATTGCCGCCACTCATTCTTATCGCCCCCCTGCCGCCGTTAATCGCCCCTAAGGCGATTGCCGCCACTCATTCTTACTGCTCCCCTGCCGCCGCTAATTGACCATAAGGCGATTGCCGCCATTCATTCTTATCGCCCCCCTACCGCGGTTAATTGCCCGTAAGGCGAAAGCTGCCACTCATTCCTATCGGCCCCCCCTGCCGCCGTTAATCGCCCGTAACGCGGTTGCGGCCACTCATTCTTATCGCCCGTAAGGCGATTGCCGCCACTCATTCTTATCGCCCCCCTACCGCCGTTAATCGCCCGTAAGGCGATTGCCGCCACTCATTCTTATCGCCCCCGCCGTCCTTAATCACCCGTAAGGCGATTGCCGCCACTCATTCTTACTGCCCCCCTGGCGCCGTTAATCGACCATAAGGCGATTGCCGCCATTCATTCTTATTGCCCCCCTACCGCCGTTAATTGCCCGTAAGGCGATTGCCGCCACTCATTCTTATCACCTTCCTGCCGCCGTTAATCGCCCGTAAGGCGATTACCGCCACTCATTCTTATTGACCTCCTGCGCTGTTATTAATGTCATACGTAACCGCGATTGCCGCCACTCATTCTTATCGCCCCCTGCCGTTATTCGCCCGTAACGCGAAAGCCGCCACTCATTCTTATCTCCCCCCTGCTGCCTTTAAAAGCCCGTAAGGCGATTGCCGCCACTCATTTTTATCGCCCCCTTTCCACCGATAATCGCCCATAAGGCGATTGCCACCACTCATTCTTATTGCCCCTCTGCCGCCGTTAATCGTCCGTAAGGCGATTGCCGCCACTCATTCTTATCGCCTCACTTCGCCGTTAATCGCCCGCAAGGCGATTGCCGCCACTCATTCTTATCACCTTACTGCCGCCGTTAATCGCCCATAAGGCGATTACCGCCACTCATTTTTATCACCCCCTTGCCGCCGTTAATCGCCCGTAAGGCGATTGCCACAAATCATTCTTATTATCGCCCCCACTGCGACCGCCCGTAAGGCGATTGCCACCACTGTTCTACGCCCTGCCGCCGCAATCGCCCGTGGTGAAGGCTGATTGCCACCACTCATTCTTATCGTTCCCCTGCCGCCGTTAACGACCGTAAGGCTTATTGTCAGCCACCTCATTCTATCGCCTCTCGTAATGCTTTCACATCGCTCCGTAAGGCGCATTTTCGCCCACCTATTCTTTATCGCCTCCCCAGCCGCCAGACCGCCTGCAGGCGTATTGCCGCTTACTCATTTTATGGCCCCTGTTAGCCAGACCGCCTGTAAGGCTATTGCCGCCACTCATTCTTATCGCCTCTGCCGCCGCTTATCGCCCATAAGGCAATTGCCGCCACTCATTCTTGTCACGCTTCACCGCCGTAATCGCCGTAAAGCTTATTGCCACCACTCATTCTTATCGCCCCTCGCAGCCGCCGTTAATCGCCCGTGGCGATTGCCGCCACCATTCCTTATGGTCTCCTGCCGCAGACCGTCTGTATATGCATTGCCGCCACCATTCTTTATCGCCCCTGTCAGCCAGCACGCCTGCAGGCGATTGTCACCACTCATTCTATCGCCTTCCTGCCGCTGTTAATCGCCCGGTAAGGCGATTGCCGCCACTCATTCCTATCGCTCCCCTGCCGCTGTGCCATCG
Organism: Homarus americanus; assembly: GCF_018991925.1. Lineage (NCBI taxonomy): Eukaryota > Metazoa > Arthropoda > Malacostraca > Decapoda > Nephropidae > Homarus > Homarus americanus. The sequence goes on from NW_024724408.1 coordinate 1,907, forward strand.
CCCGTAGCGCATTGCCGCTACCATTCTATCGCCTCTGCCGCCGTTAATCGCCCGTAAGGCGATTGCTGCCACTCATTCTTATGGCCCCCTTACCGCCGTTAATCGCCCATAAGGCAATTGCCACCACTCATTCTTATTGCCCCTCTGCCGCCGTTAATCGCTCGTAAGGCGATTGCCGCCACTCATTCTTATCGCCCCCCAGCCGCTGTTAATCGCCCGTAAGGCTATTGCCGCCACTCATTCTTATTGCCACCCTGCCGCCGTTAATCGCCCGAAAGGCGATTGCCACCACTCATTCTTATTGCCCACCTACCGCCGTTAATCGCCCGTAAGGCGATTGCCGCCACTCATTCTATCGCCCTCATCGTCATTGCGAATCGTCTGCATATGATTGCTGCCACCACTTTATCGTCTCTCATGCCATTAATCGCTCCGTACGCGATTGCCACCGCTCTTATTCCTCTGCCGCCGCTGTTAACGTCTGTAAGGCGATTGCCGCCACTCATTCTTATCGCCCCTCTGCCGCCGTTAATCTCCCATAAGGCGATTGCCACCAC
>NW_024724409.1:0-11612 GCF_018991925.1 Homarus americanus
AGTCCCCTGATCGAAAATAACAAAGTCCCCTGGTCGAGTATAAAGGCCCCTAATGGAGAATAACAAAGACCCTGATGGATTATAACAAAGCCCCCTGATCGAGTATACCAAATTCCCCTGATCGAGTATAACAAAGGCCCCGGGTTGATTATAACAAAGCCTCCTGACTGAGTATAACAAAGTCCCCTGATCGAGTATAAAAAGGCCCCGGGTTGAGTATAACAAAGCCTCATGACTGAGTATAACAAAGTCCCCTGATCGAGTATAACATATCCCCTGATCGTGTAAAACAAAGTTACCTGGTCGAGTATAGTAATGTCCCCTGATCGAGTAAAACAAAGGCCCCTCATCAATTATAACAATGTCCCCTTATCGAGCAGAACAAAGGCCTCTGGTCGAGTATAACAAAACCCCCCTCATCGAATATTACAAAGTCCCCAAATCAGGTATAACAAAGTCCCATGATCGAGTATAACAAAGTCCCCTGGTCGAGGAAAACAAAGCCCCCTGATCGAATAAAACAAGTCCCCTGATTGAGTATAACAAAGTCCCCTGGTTGACCATAACAAAGGCCCCTGGTAGAGTATAACAAAGTCCCTTTATCGAATATAACAAAGCCCCCTTATCGAGGATAACAAAGGCCACTGGTCGAGCATAACAAAGCACCCTGGTCGAGTATAACAAAGACTCCTAATCGAGTATAACAACGTCCCCTGATCGCGTATATCAAACCCCCCTGGTCGAGCAGAAAAAAGGCCCTGATCGAGTATAACAAGGTCTCATGATCGAGTATAACAAATTCTCCTGTTTCGAGTATAACAAAAGCCCCTGATATAGTATAACAAAGGCCCCTGATAGAGTATAACAAAGGCCCCTGGTCGAGTATATCAAAGCCCACTAATCGTGTATATCAAAGTCCCTTATCGAGTATAACAAAGGCCCCTAATCGAGTCTAACAAAGTCCCCTGATCGAGTATAGCAAAGGCCCTTCATCGAGTATAACAAATGCCCCTCATCGAGTATAACAAAGTCCACTAATCGAATAAAACAAAGCCCCCTGATCGAGTATAACATAATGCCACTGGACGAGCATAGCAAAGGACCCTGGTTGAGTATAACAAAGTCCTCTGATCGAGTTTAACAAAGTCCAATCATCGAGTATAACAAAGTCCCCTGATCGAGTATAACAAAGTCCCCTGATCGAGTATATCAAAGCCCCCTCATCGAGTATAACAAAGTCCCCTAATCGAGTATAACAAAGTCCCCTGGTCGAGTATAACCGGGCCCTGATCATGGTATAACAAAGTGCCCTGATCGAGTATAACAAAGGCCCTGATGGGTTTAACAAGTCGCTGTCGAGCATAACAAGGCCCCTGGTCAAGGTATAACAGGTTTCATGATCCAGGTACTAGCAAATTCCCCTGGTTCGAGTATAATAAAAGCTGATAGAGGTATAACAAAGGCTCTGATCGGAAGTACTGCTTGTCCCTGATCAGGTAAAACATATCGCCCTGATCGTAACCCTGCCGAAGTTCCTGAATGAGTATAGTAATGTCCCCTGATCTGAGTATAACCGGCCCCCTGATCAGGTGTAGCAAAGTCCCTGGTCCAGAAGTATAACAAAGTCTCCCTCATCGATTATAACCAAAGTCCTCTGATCAGGTATAACAAAGGCTCTTGTCGAGTATAATAAAGGCCCCTAATCAGGTATACTCAAGTCCCTGATCCAGATATGGGAGCCAATTACCTGATCAAGGTAAAACAAGTCCCCTGGTCGGGTATAACCGAGTCCCTTGATCTGAGTATACGGCCCTGGTCAGGTCAAACCGGTCCCTGATCCAGGTAGCAAAGTCCTCTCATCGAGTATAACAAAGTTATCTGGTCGTGTATAACAAAGTCACCTGGTCGAGTATAACAAATTCCCCTGCTCGAGTATAACAAAGTCCCCTGATCGAGTATAACACATCCCCTGATCGAGTATAACATATCCCTTGATCGTGTATAGCAAAGTTTCCTGGTCGAGTATAGTAATGTCCCCTGATCGAGTATAACAAAGGCCCCTGATCGAGTATAGCAAAGTCCCCTTATCGAGCATAACAAAGGACCCTGGTTGAGTATAACAAAGCCCCCCTTATCGAATATTACAAAGTCCCCTAATCAAGTACAACAAAGTCGCCTGATCGAGTATAACAAAGACCCCTATTCGAGTATAACAAGTGCCCCTAATGGAGTATAACAAAGACCCTGATGGAGTATAACAAAGTCCCCTGATCGAGGAAAACAAAGCCCCCTGATCGAGTATAACAAAGTCCCCTTATCGAGTATAACAAAGTCCCCTGATCGGGTATAATAAAGCTCCCTGACCGAGTATAACAAAGTCCCCTCATCGAGTATATCAAACCCCCCTGGTCAAGTATAATAAAGGCCCTGATCGAGTATAACAAATTCTCATGATCGTTTATACCAAATTCCCCTTCTTCGATTATAACAAAAGCCCCTGATATAGTATAACAAATCCCTCTAATCGAGTATAACAAAGTCCCCTGATCGATTATAACAAAGGCACCTAGTCGAGTCTAACAAATTCCTCTGATCGAGTATAGCAAAGGCTCTTGATCGAGTATAAACAAATGCCCCTCATCGAGTATAACAAAGTCACCTAATCGTATATAAAGAAGCCCCCTGATCGAGTATAATAAAGGCCACTGGTCGACCATAACAAAGGACCCTGGTTGAGTGTAACAAAGTCCCCTGATCGAGTATAACAAAGCCCAATCATCGAGTATAACAAAGTCCTCTCATCGAGTAAAACAAAGTCCCCTGATCGAGTATATCAAAGCCCCCTGATCGAGTATAACAAAGTCCCCTATTCGAGTATAACAAAGTCCCCTGATCGAGTATAACAAAGCCCCCCCTGATCGAATATTACAAAGTCCAATTTCAAGTATAACAAAGTCCCCTGATCGAGTATAACAAAGGCCCCTAATCGAGTCTAAGAAAGTCCCCTGATCGAGTATAGCAAAGGCCCTTGATCGAGTATAACAAATGCCCCTCATCGAGTATAACAAAGTCCCCTAATCGAATATAACAAAGCCCCCTGATCGAGTATAACAAAATGCCACTGGACGAGCATAGCAAAGGACCCTGGTTGAGTATAACAAAGTCCTCTGATCGAGTTTAACAAAGTCCAATCATCGAGTATAACAAAGTCCCCTGATCGAGTATACTAAAGTCCCCTGATCGAGTATATCAAAGCCCCCTCATCGAGTATAACAAAGTCCCCTAATCGAGTATAACAAAGTCCCCTGGTCGAGTATAACAAAGGCCCCTGATCCGGGTATAACAAAGTACCCTGATCGAGTATAACAAAGGCCCCTGATGGAGTATAACAATGTCCCTTTATCGAGCATAACAAAGGCCCCTGGTCGAGTATAACAAGGTTTCATGATCGAATATAACAAATTCCCCTGGTTCGAGTATAATAAAAGCCCCTGATAGAGTATAACAAAGGCTCCTGATCGAGTATAAGAAAATCCCCTGATCGAGCATAACAAAGGCCCCTGGTCGAGTATAACAAAGCCCACTGATCGAGTATATCAAAGTCCCCTGATCGAGTATAGCAAAGGCCCTTGATTGAGTATAACAAATGCCCCTCATCACGTATAACAAAGTCCCCTAATCGAATATAACAAAGCCCTTTGTTCGAGTATAACAAAGGCCACGGGTCGAGCATAACAAAGGACCCTGGTCGAGTATAACAAAGACACCTGATCGAGTATAACAAAGTCCAATCATCGAGTATAACAAATACCCTGATCGAGTATAACAAAGTCCCCTGATCGAGTATATCAAAGCCCCCTAATCAGGTATAACAAGGCCCTCATCCCAGGTATAACAAAAGTCCCTGATCAGTATATCAAAGTCCCTGGTCAGTATAAGTCCCTGATCCCGGAGTACATAAGGTCCTTGAGCGCAACAGGCCGCCGGTAAAGGTATAACCAAAGCCCCTTGAGTGAATATTGCAATTCCCTGATCGGGTATAGCAAAGTCCCCCTGATCTCAGGCCTGCTTTGTCCCTGATCAGGTAAAAGACATAACCTGATCGTGCATATAACAAAGTTTTCCCTGGTCAGGCATAGTAATGTCCCTGATCGCGATGCTCGGCCCCTGATCAAAATTATAACGGGAGTCCCTGGTCCAAGTATAACCAAAAGTCCCTCATCAGGTATAACAAAGTCCTCTAATCAGGTATAAAGGCCCCGCCGATCGAGTATAATAAAAAAGGCCCCTAATCGGGGTATATCAAAGTCCCCTGATCGAATATAGAACAGTACCCTGATCGAGTAAAACAAAGCCCCTGGTCGAGTATAACTAAGTCCCTTGATCGAGTATAACAAAGCCCCCTGATCGAGTAAAACAAAGTCCCCCGATCGAGTATAACAAAGTCCTCTGATCGAGTATAACAAAGTTATATGGTCGTGTATAACAAAGTCCCTTGGTCGAGTATAACAAATTCCCCTGCTCGAGTATAACAAAGTCCCCTGATCGAGTATAACACATCCCCTGATCGAGTATAACATATCCCTTGATCGTGTATAGCAAAGTTTCCTGGTCGAGTATAGTAAAGTCCCTTGATCGAGTACAACAAAGGCCCCTGATCGAGTATAGCAAAGTCCCCTTATCGAGCATAACAAAGGACCCTGGTTGAGTATAACAAAGCCCCCCTCATCGAATATTACAAAGTCCCCTAATCAAGTACAACAAAGTCGCCTGATCGAGTATAACAAAGACCCCTATTCGAGTATAACAAGTGCCCCTAATGGAGTATAACAAAGACCCTGATGGAGTATAACAAAGTCCCCTGATCGAGGAAAACAAAGCCCCCTGATCGAGTATAACAAAGTACCCTTATCGAGTATAACAAAGTCCCCTGATCGAGTATAATAAAGCTCCCTGACCGAGTATAACAAAGTCCCCTGATCGAGTATATCAAACCCCCCTGGTCAAGTATAATAAAGGCCCTGATCGAGTATAACAAATTCTCATGATCGTGTATACCAAATTCCCCTTCTTCGATTATAACAAAAGCCCCTGATATAGTATAACAAATCCCTCTAATCGAGTATAACAAAGTCCCCTGATCGATTATAACAAAGCCACCTAGTCGAGTCTAACAAATTCCTCTGATCGAGTATAGCAAAGGCTCTTGATCGAGTATGAACAAATGCCCCTCATCGAGTATAACAAAGTCACCTAATCGTATATAAAAAAAAACCCTGATCGAGTATAATAAAGGCCACTGGTCGACCATAACAAAGGACCCTGGTCGAGTGTAACAAAGTCCCCTGATCGAGTATAACAAAGCCCAATCATCGAGTATAACAAAGTCCACTCATCGAGTAAAACAAAGTCCCCTGATCGAGTATATCAAAGCCCCCTGATCGAGTATAACAAAGTCCCCTAGTCGGGTATAACAAAGTCCCCTGATCGAGTATAACAAAGCCCCCCCTGATCGAATATTACAAAGTCCCCTTTCAAGTATAACAAAGTCCCCTGATCGAGTATGACAAAGTCCCCTGGTCGAGTCTAACAAAGGCCCCTGATCGAGTATAGCAAAGGCCCTTGATCGAGTATAACAAATGCCCCTCATCGAGTATAACAAAGTCCCCTAATCGAATATAACAAAGCCCCCTGATCGAGTATAACAAAATGCCACTGGACGAGCATAGCAAAGGACCCTGGTTGAGTATAACAAAGTCCTCTGATCGAGTTTAACAAAGTCCAATCATCGAGTATAACAAAGTCCCCTGATCGAGTATAACAAAGTCCCCTGATCGAGTATATCAAAGCCCCCTCATCGAGTATAACAAAGTCCCCTAATCGAGTATAACAAAGTCCCTGGTCAAAAATTATAACCGAGAAACTACAGTCAATTAACAATGTACCTGATCCTGGGTATAACAAGGCCTGATGGGGGTAAAACAAAGTCCTTTATCAGGCATAACGGGCTAGTCCAGGTAGCAAGGTTTCATGATCAGGTATAAATTCCCTGGTTCGAGTATAATGAAAGCCCCTGATAGAGTATAACAAAGGCTCCTGATCGAGTATAACAAAGTCCCCTGATTGAGCATAACAAAGGCCCCTGGTCGAGTATAACAATGCCCACTGATCGAGTATATCAAAGTCCCCTGATCGAGTATAACAAAGGCCCCTAATCGAGTCTAACAAAGTCCCCTGATCGAGTATAGCAAAGGCACTTGATCGAGTATAACAAATGCCCCTCTTCGAGTATAACAAAGTCCCCTAATCGAATATAACAAAGCCCTTTGATCGAGTATAACAAAGGCCACGGGTCGAGCATAACAAAGGACCCTGGTCGAGTATAACAAAGTCCCCTGATCGAGAATAACAAAGTCCAATCATCGAGTATAACAAATACCCTGATCGAGTATAACAAAGTCCCCTGATCGAGTATATCAAAGCCCCCTGATCGAGTATAACAAAGGCCCCTCATCGAGTATAACAAACTCCCCTGATGGAGTATAACAAAGTCCACTGGGCGAGTATAAGTCCCCTGATCGAGTATAACAAAGGCCCTTGATCGAGTATAACAAAGTCCACTTATCGAGCATAACAAAGGCCCCTGGTCGAGTATAACAAAGCCTCCCTAATCGAATATTACAAATTCCCCTGATCAAGTACAACAAAGTTCCCTGGTCGAGTATAACAAAGGCCCCTGATGGAGTATAACAAAGACCCTGATGGAGTATAACAAAGTCCCCTGATCGAGGAAAACAAAGCCCCCAGATCGAGTAAAACAAAGTCCCCTGATCGAATATAACAAAGTCCCTTGATCGAGTATAACAAAGGCCCCCGGTTGAGTGTAACAAAGACATCCTGATCGAGTATAGCAAAGTCCCCTGATCGAGTATAACACATCCCCTGATCGAGTAAATCATATCCCCTGATCGTGTATAACAAAGTCCCCTGGTCGAGTATAACAAAGTCCCCTGGTCGAGTGAAACCAAGTCCCCTGATCGAGAATAACAAAGTCCCCTTATCGGGCATAACAAAGGCCCCTGGTCGAGCATATCAAAGACCCCAGGTCGAGTATAACAAAGCCACCTGATCGAGTATAACAAAGTTCCCCTGGTTGATTATAACAAAGCCCCCTAATCGAGTATAACAAAGTGCCCTGATCGTGTATAACAAAGTCCCCTAATCGAGTATAAAAAAGGCCCCCAGTTGAGTATAAGAAAGCCTCCTAATCGAGTATAACAAAGTCCCCTGATCGAGTATAATACATCCCTTGATCAAGTATAACATATCCCTTGATCGTGTATAACAAAGTCCCCTGATCGAGTATAACAAAGGCCCCTTATCGATAATAACAAAGTCCCCTGATCGAGTATAACAAAGCCCCCCTGATCGAATATTACAAAGTCCCCTGATCAAGTATAACATAGTCCCCTGATCGAGGAAAACAAAGCCCCCAGATCGAGTATAACAAAGTCCCCTGATCGAGTATATCAAAGGCCCCTGATCGAGTATAACAAAGTCGCGTGATCGAGCACAACAAAGACCCCTGGTCGAGTATAACAAAACCACCTGATCGAGTATAAAAAAGTCTCCTGGTTGAGTATAACAAAGCCCCCTGATCGAGTATAACAAAGTCCCCTGATCCAGTATAACAAATTCCCCTGATCGAGTATAACAAAGTCCTGTTATCGAGTATAACAAAGTCCAATAGTCGAGTATAACAAATTCCCCTCATCGAGTATAACAAAGTCCCCTCGTCGCGTATAACAAAGTCCCCTGGTCGAGTATAACACAGTCCCCTGGTCGAGTATAACCAAGAACCCTGATGGAGAATAACAAAGTCCCCTGATCGAATATAACAAAGTCCTCTGATCGAGTATAACAAAGTTCCCTGGTCGTGTATAACAAAGCCCCCGGTTGAGTATAACAAAGCCTCCTAATCGAGTATAACAAAGTCCTGTGATCGAGTATATCACATCCCCTGATCGAGTATAACATATACCCTGATCGTGTATAACAAAGTTCCCTAGTCGAGTATACTAATATCCTCTGATCGAGTATAACAAAGGCCCCTGATCGAGTATAACAAACTCCCCTGATCGAGTTAAACAAAGTCCCCAGGTCGAGTATAACCAAGGCCCCTGATCGAGAATAACAAAGTCCCCATATCGAGCATAACAAAGGCCCCTGGTCGAGTATAACAAAGCCACCTGATCGAGTATAACAAAGTTCCACTGGTTGAGTATAACAAAGTACCCTTGATCGAGTATTACAAAGTCCCCTGATCGTGTATAACAAAGTCCCCTAATCGAGTATAACAAAGGCCCCCGGTTGAGTATAAGAAAGCCACCTAATCGAGTATGACAAAGTCCCCTGATCGAGTATAACACATCCCCTGATCGAGTATAACATATCCCTTGATCGTGTATAACAAAGTTTCCTGGTCGAGTATAGTAATGTCCCCTGATCGAGTATAACAAAGGCCCCTGATCGAGTATTCAAAGTCCCCTTATCGAGCATAACAAAGGACCCTGGTTGAGTATAACAAAGCTCCCCTCATAGAATATTACAAAGTCCCCTGATCAAGTATAACAAAGTCCCCTGATCGAGTATAACAAAGACCCCAATTCGAGTATAACAAATGCCCTAAAGGAGTATACCAAAGACCCTGATGGAGTGTAACAAAGTCCCCTGATCGAGGAAAACAAAGCCCCCCTGATCGAGTATAACAAAGTCCCCTTATCGAGTATAACAAAGTCCCCTGATCGAGTATAATAAACCTCCCTGACCGAGTATAACAAAGTCCCCTGATCGAGTATATCAAACCCCCCTGGTCGAGTATAATAAAGGCCCTGATCGAGTATACCAAATTCCCCTGGTTCGATTATAACAAAAGCCCCTGATATAGTATAACAAATCCCCCTAATCGAGTGTAGCAAAGTCCCCTGATCAATTATAACCAAGGCCCCTAATCGAGTCTAACAAAGTCCCCTGATCGAGTATAGCAAAGGCCCTTGATCGAGTATAACAAATGCCCCTCATCGAGTATAACAAAGTCACCTAATCGAATATAACAAAGCCCCCTGATCGAGTATAACAAAGGCCACTGGTCGACCATAACAAAGGACCCTGGTCGAGTATAACATAGTCCCCTGATCGAGTATAACAAAGCCCAATCATCGAGTATAACAAAGTCCCCTCATCGAGTAAAACAAAGTCCCCTGATCGAGTATATCAAAGCCCCCTGATCGAGTATAACAAAGTCCCCTGGTCGAGTATAACAAAGTCCCCTGGTCGAGTATAACAAAGTCCCCTGGTCGAGTATAAGAAAGCTCCCCTGAACGAATCTTACAAAGTCCCCTGATCATGTATAACAAAGTCCGCTGATCGTGTATAACAAAGGCCCCTTCTCGAGGAAAACAAATCCCCCAGATCGAGTATAACAAAGTCCCCTCATCGAGTATAACAAAGGCACTTCATCGAGTATAACCAAGGACCCTGATCGAGAATAACAAAGTCCTCTGCTCGAATATAACAAAGTCCCCTTATCGAGCATAACAAAGCCCCCTCATCGAATAATACAAAGTCCCCTGATCAAGTATAACACATCCCCTGATCGAGTATAACACATCCCCTGATCGATTATAACATATCCCCTGATCGTGTATAACAAAGTTCCCTGGTCGAGTATATTAATGTCCCCTCATCGAGTATAACAAAGGACCCTCATTGAGTATAACAAAGTAACCTTATCGAGCATAACAAAGGCCCCTGGTCGAGTATAACAAAGCTCCTCTGATCGAATCTTACAAAGTCCCCTGATCAAGTATAACAAAGTCCCCTGATCGAGTATAACAAAGTCCCCTTCTCGAGGAAAACAAATCCACCTGATCGAGTATAACAAAGTCCCCTCATCGAGTATAACAAAGGTCCTTCATCGAGTATAACCAAGGCCCCTGATCGAGAATAACAAAGTCCTCTCATCGAATATAACAAAGTCCCCTTATCGAGCATAACAAAGGCCTCTGGTCGAGCATAACAAAGCCCCCCTGATCGAATAATACAAAGTCCCCTCATCAAGTATAACACATCCTCTGATCGAGTATAACATATCCCCTGATCGTGTATAACAATGTCCCCTGATCGAGTATAACAAAGGCCCCTCATCGTGTATAACAAAGTCCCCTTATCGAGCATAACAAAGGCCCTTGGTCAAGTATAACAAAGCCCCCCTGATCGAATATTACAAAGTCCCCTGATCAGGTATAACAAAGTCCCCTGATCGAGTATATCAAAGTCCCCTGGTCGAGGAAAACAAAGCCCCCTCATCGAGTATAACAAAGTCCCTTCATAGAGTATAACAAAGTCTCCTGGTTGACCATAACAAAGGCCCCTGGTCGAGTATAACAAAGTCCCCTAATCGAATATAACAAAGACCCCTGGTCGAGTTTAACAAAGGCCACTCGTCGAGCATAACAAAGCACCGTGGTCGAGTATATCAAACCCCGCTGGTCGTGAATAATAATGGCAATGATCAAGTATAACAAAGTCTCATGATCGAGTATAAGAAATTCCCGTGGGTCGAGTATAACAAAAGCCCCTGATATAATATAACAAAGGCCCCTCATCGAGTATAACAAACTACACTGATCGTGTATAAACAAAGGCCCCTAATCGAGTATAGTAATGTCCCCTGATCGAGTATAACAAAGCCCGCTAATCGAGTATAACAAAGTCCCTGGTCGAGTATAACAAAGTCTCCTGATCGAGTATATCAAAGTCCTCTGATCGAGTATAACAAAGTCCCCTGATCGAGTATAACAAAGGCCCTTCATCGAGTATAATAAAGGCCCCTGATCGAGTATAACAAATTCCCTGATTGAGTATAGCACATCCCCTGATCGAGTATAACATATCTCCTGATCGTGTATAACAAAGTTCCCTGGGCGAGTATAGTAATGTCCCCCGATCGAATATAACAAAGCCCACTGATTGAGTATAACAAAGTCCCCTGGTCGAGTAATACAAAGTCCCCTGATCGAGTATCACAAAGTTCTCTGATCTAGTATAACAAAGTCCCCTGATCGAGTATATCAATGCCCTCTGATCGAGTAAAACAAAGTTCCCTGATCGAGTATAACAAAGTCCCTTGATCGAGTATAACAATGTCCCCTGATCGAATATAACAAAGGCCCCTCATCGTGTATAACAAAGTCCCCTTATAGAACATAACAAAGGCCCCTGGTCGAGTATAACAAAGCCCCCCTGATCGAATATTACAAAGTCCCCTGATCAAGTATAACAAAGTCCTCTGATCGAGTATATCAAACTCCCCTGGTCGAGGAAAACAAAGCCCCCTCATCGAGTATAACAAAGTCCCCTCATCGAGTATAACATAGTCCCCTGGTTGACCATAACAAAGGCCCCTGGTCGAGTATAACAAAGTTCCCTAATCGAATATAACAAAGCCCCCTTATCGAGCATAACAAAGGCCCCTGGTCGAGCATAACAAAGCACGCTGGTCGAGTATAACAAAGCCCCCTGATCGAGTATAACAAAGTCCCCTGATCGAG
>NW_024724410.1:0-8150 GCF_018991925.1 Homarus americanus
GACTTGTAGTATTGTGTAGGAGTGAGGGATGGACTTAGTATGTTGTGTAGGAGTGAGGGATGGACTTGTAGTTTTGTGTTGGAGTGAGGAAAGAACTTGTACGGGTAACGGCAAGTGCAGGGAGGTAGACGAGCCTGGCTGGTGATAGTGTGTGGTGCAAGTGTGGTACAATTGGTCTGGACTATGGAGATAAGTGGTGTATACTTTTGTACTTTTCTAGTGTATGGTGAGGCTGAGGTTCGGGTTTGGGTTAATTTAGGCTGTGGTCATCTGTATTGTACTTAAATTTTTCCTTTACTTGACCTTTGTTTGTGGTCTCTAAACTTTATAATGCTAAGTTATGCATTTAATGATTCATCTTCAACATGATACCTATATTTTGAGTTAATCTGAGGTTTATTATCAAGAATCTGGTGGAGATAATATGAGAGTCATTATAGTGTTTACCCTGCTTGTTGTTGTGGCCACTCGTGTGACTTGTGACTTGACTAGTGGTAAATTCTTGATAAAGAGGAGTGCTGGCATAACAGTATGAAGAAAGAGTGATTTTAATTCTTGTCGCCCTGCAATATATACAAAAAAGAAATTATTTTTGGTTAATAAAATTTTAATTTCACAGGTATTAACAGAAAATACTACTCCAGGGAGGATGAGGACCATAACTTGGTGTACAGATGAGTGGCAACATGAAGATGGACAAGAAAAACGATCAAGAGTACAGTAAAGGATGAACATTCTCTAAATAACTCAGTCTACCAAACATGACAGGAAGTTGTATTGTATATATGTAAGTGTTGGTTAAATACGTCCACTTAAATACTAAAACAGAATATAACAGTGTGTTGAAATCTTATCTACTGACTACTGTAGAGATACTGTAGCACTGTAGGAGTGAGGAAAGAAGCAGCAATATTATGTAGGAGTGAGGAATGGACATGCGGTGATGTGGAGGAGCGAGGGAACGACTTGCAGTGTTGTGTAGAAGAGGGAAGTACTTCTAGTATTGTGTAAGATTGAGGGATGGACTTGCACTGTTGTGTAGGAGTGAAAGAAGGACTTGCAGGATTGTGTAGGAGTGAGGGAAGGACTTGCAGGGTTGTGTAAGAGTGAGGGAAGTACTTGTAGTAATGTGTAGGACTGAGGGAATCACTTGCAGGGTTGTGTAGGAGTGAAGGAAAGAATTGCAGTGTTGTGTAGGAGTGAAAGAAGGACTTGTAGTATTGTGTAGGGGTGAGGGAAGTACTTGAAGTGTTGTGTAGAAATGAGGGAAGGACTTCTAGTATTGTGTAGGCGTGAGGGAAGGACTTCAAGTGTATAGGAGTGAGGAAAGGACTTGCAGGGTTGTGTAGGAGTGAGGGAAGGACTTGTAGTATTGTGTAGGAGTGAGGGGAGTACATGCAATGTTGTGTAGGAGTGAGGGAAGGAATTGCACTGTTGTGTAGGAGTGAGGGAAGGACTTGCACTGTTGTGTAGGAGTGAGAAAAGGAGTTGTAGTGTATTGTATGAATGAGGGAAGGACTTGTAGTGTGGTGTATGAGTGCTGGAAGGACTTGTGGTGTATTAGTGAGGGAAGGACTTGTAGTGTGGTGTATGAGTGATGGAAGGACTTGTAGTGTTGTGTATGAGTGATGGAAGGACTTGTAGTGTGGTGTAGGAGTGAGGGAAGGACTTGTAGTGCGGTGTAGGAGTGAGGGAAGGACTTGTAGTGTGGTGTAGGGGTGAGGGAAGGACTTGTATAGGAGTGACCATATAGACTTGTGGCGTTGCGAAGCTTATAACTTCTAATACACTGTTGTAATCTTTTATGTGGATTTATAACTAGACAGTCAGGAAGTATTTTGTTCAACTTAATTATTTTGGACTTTAGTTTCATCTTCATTTGCAAAACAAAATATTTTATTCTTCCTGGCAGTGAAATACAAGATGTTAGTTTAAGATTTTACTGTAAAATTAAGTAATTATTACAGCTTTACATCTTATTTGTAACCAATGAGCATTTCCTGTGGGCAAACTTTTGAAATTGTAAAAAAAAAAGATTGTATTTGTTGTAAATGTTCTGAGGCAGTATGTCACCCCTAGGGGCTATGTGAGGCCCCCAGGGCTTATATGCCGCCGCCACGGACTGTTTGGCTATTTAGGGCTGTGTGATGATCATAGGTGTTTGCATAATTTATTTAAGGACTATGTAAGGTTGTCAGGGGTAGTCTGATCCAACCAGAGGCTGTTTGTGGCTATATTGTGAATATCAACTTGGAGATGTGTGAGGCTCTTAGAGAGCTACTGTACTTGTGATTGAGGGGGTTAATTAATGCTCTTAATGTCTGTGTACAGAAAAAGATGAATATATCCTAAATAAGTCAGTCTACCCGACATGACAGGAAGTTGTATTGTGTATGATATTTACTGTTGGTTCGACAAGTCTGTATAAATGCTTAAATAGATTATAACGGTGTATTGAAAGTTTATCTACTGATTACTGTAAGACTGAGGGAAGGACATGCAGTATTGTGTTTTATTGAGGGAAGGACTTCAGTATTGTGTAGGAATGAGGGAAGGACTTGTAGTGTTGTGTATGACCTAGGGAAGGACATGTAGTGATGTTTGTAAATGAGGGAAGGACTTGCTGACCACCTAATGAATGAGAGGAGGACTTACTGACCTGCTAGTTAGTGAGAGGAGGATTTACTGACCTACTAAGGAGTGAGAGGAGGACTTACTGACCTACTAAGGAGTGAGAGGAGGAATTGCAGTGTTTTATAGGAGTGAGGGAAGGACATGCAATGTTGTGTAGTATGAGGGAAGGACTCCTTGTGATGTATAGGAGTGAGAGAAGGACTCACTGTGATGTGTAGCAGTGTGGGAAGGAGTCACGTTGATGCTTAGGGGTGAGGGAAGGACTCACTGAGGTGTAGGAGTGAGGGAAGGACTCACTGTGAGGCGTAGGAGTAAGTGAAGGACTCGCTGTGATGTGTAGGAGTGAGGGAAGGACTCACTGTGATGTGTAGGAGTGAGGGAAGGACTCACTGTGATGTGTAGCAGTGTGGGAAGGAGTCACGTTGATGCTTAGGGGTGAGGGAAGGACTCACTGTGAGGCGTAGGAGTAAGTGAAGGACTCGCTGTGATGTGTAGGAGTGAGGGAAGGACTCACTGTGATGTGTAGGAGTGAGGGAAGGACTCACTGTGATGTGTAGCAGTGTGGGAAGGAGTCACGTTGATGCTTAGGGGTGAGGGAAGGACTCACTGTGAGGCGTAGGAGTAAGTGAAGGACTCGCTGTGATGTGTAGGAGTGAGGGAAGGACTCACTGTGATGTGTAGGAGTGAGGGAAGGACTCACTGTGATGTGTAGCAGTGTGGGAAGGAGTCACGTTGATGCTTAGGGGTGAGGGAAGGACTCACTGTGAGGCGTAGGAGTAAGTGAAGGACTCGCTGTGATGTGTAGGAGTGAGGGAAGGACTCACTGTGATGTGTAGGAGTGAGGGAAGGACTCACTGTGATGTGTAGGAGTGAGGGAAGGTTTCGCTGTGATGTGTAGGAGTGAGGGAAGGACTAACTGTGATGCGTAGGAGTGAAGGAAGGACTCATTGTATTGCGTAGGAGTGAGAGAAGGACTCGCTGTGATGTGTAAGGAGTGAGGGAAGGACTCACTGTGATATGTAGGAGTGAGGGAAGGACTCACTGTGATGTGTAGGAGTGAGGGAAGGACTCCCTATGAGGTAATGGAGTGAGGGAAGGACTGACTGTGAGGTGTAGGAGCGAGGGAAGGACTCACTGTGAGGTGTAGGAGTGAGGGAAGGACTGACTGAGGTTTAGGAGGGAGGGAAGGATGATTGTGAGGTGTAAAGTGAAGGGCTTCTGTCTCACCAATGAGGCAGACTACTGGTGATGACGTCATTGCTCTTGTGGTCTGTTCCACCATTGCCGTAGGCTACTAGTGGTGACGTCACTGCTGTGGTCCACCAATGGAATGCCTAAAGTGACTTCAGCTCACTTAAAATGCAGAGAACTTGACATAATATTACAAGCAAGTTGTAATGATTTAATAAGAACTGAAAATTACCGTAAATTCTTGAACTAGCATCTTTTAATCCAGTGCCAGGAAGAGTAAAATAGTTCGTTATACAAGTGGAAATAAAACTGAAGTACAAAAGTCAAGAATGTCATAACATTATTGAAGTTACAATATTTTGTACAGTAGTTTCATCTTCATTTGTATAACACAATGTTTTACTCTAGCTGACACAGCACTGAAATAAAAGATGCCAGTTTAAGAATTTACCTTAATTATCAGTTATTTATTTATTACGTGTTCACAACTTACTTTGTAACCAATGAATTTTTCCTCTGGACAACCTTCTGTAATTGTATTTTGTTTTTGTTTTTCAAATGTTACACACATTAAAAAATAATTACAAGGCAGTGTATCTTCAAGTGGATAAGTGATGTTTGTGGCAACTTGGGGATGTGTGAGGCTCTTAAGAGCTCTCTGTGTCTCTGAGGAGGCTGATTGATTCTCCCCTAAGATCTACATGATGCTTCTAGGGGCTTATAAGTAGCTAGTTGTGTACAGCTAGTAAGGGCTATGTGATGACACTAAAGGCTGTCTGTCACTGCTAGGGACAGTGATGCTGCCAAGGGCTGGATGCCGAGGCTTGTCTGAGCCACCTACTATAGAGATAGGCGAGACACGTCGACCAAGGTACACTGGTAGCCTTGCATGATCCAGGTTGGGTCGCCTTTATGGGACCCTGTGTACACAGGTTGTAGTGCCATAAGGGCAACCTAACCTAGCAGTAACCTGGTGTCAATCATTACAATAAATATTTGTATTGTAACTTAATGTGTCATATAAATGAAAAAAATACTTTTTTCTTTGTTTATAATAATCCTAATAAAAACGTTGAAAACAAAAGGGTTCCAAAGGCAAAAATAATAAGAGCCAATTTTTATACTTCCCCGAAAAGTAGAAAATCTACGTCACCGAAAAGTAGATACTTACGATCTTTTGAGAATTAGAAAAATCCTAAGTTATTTTGTTCTCTTAAGTTCGAACTTACGACAATTAAAAAGATCGTAAATTCGGATTCTCAAAAGATCGTAAGTATCTACTTTAAGGGAAAGTAGATTATCGACTTTTGGGAAAATATTACCTACTTTTAAGAAGTAGATTATCATAGAAAACGGGAAATTTATATCACAGAAAATGGGAAATATCTACTTTCCGGGAAAGTTGGTTATCTACTTTCCTGAAAAGTAGATTATCTACTTTTCGGGAAAGTAGATTATCGACTTTTCGGGGAAGTAGATTATCGACTTTTTGGTAAAATATTACCTACTTTTAAGAAGTAGATTATCATAGAAAACGGGAAATTTATATCATAGAAAATGGGAAATATCTACTTTCTGGGAAAGTTGGTTATCTACTTTCCCGAAAAGTAGATTATCTACTTTCCGGGAAAGTAGATTATCGAATTTTCGGGGAAGTAGATTATCGACTTTTTGGTAAAATATTACCTACTTTTAAGAAGTAGATTATCATAGAAACGAGAAATTTTTATCATAGAAAATGGGAAATATCTACTTTCTGGGAAAGTTGGTTATCTACTTTCCCGAAAAGTAGATTATCTACTTTTCGGGAAAGTAGATTATCGACTTTTCGGGGAAGTAGATTATCGACTTTTTGGTAAAATATTACCTACTTTTAAGAAGTAGATTATCATAGAAAACGGGAAATTTGCATCACAGAAAATGGGAAATATCTACTTTCCGGGAAAGTTGGTTATCTACTTTCCTGAAAAGTAGATTATCTACTTTTCGGGAAAGTAGATTATCGACTTTTCGGGGAAGTAGATTATCGACTTTTTGGTGAAATATTACCTACTTTTAAGAAGTAGATTATCATAGAAAACGGGAAATTTGTATCACAGAAAATGGGAAATATCTACTTTCCGGGAAAGTTGGTTATCTACTTTCCTGAAAAGTAGATTATCTACTTTTCGGGAAAGTAGATTATCGACTTTTCGGGGAAGAAGATTATCGACTTTTTGGTAAAATATTACCTACTTTTAAGAAGTAGATTATCATAGAAAACGGGAAATTTGTATCACTGAAAATGGGAAATATCTACTTTCCGGGAAAGTTGGTTATCTACTTTCCTGAAAAGTAGATTATCTACTTTTCGGGAAAGTAGATTATCGACTTTTCGGGGAAGAAGATTATCGACTTTTTGGTAAAATATTACCTACTTTTAAGAAGTAGATTATCATAGAAAACGGGAAATTTTTATCATAGAAAATGGGAAATATCTACTTTCCGGGAAAGTTGGTTATCTACTTTCACGAAAAGTAGATTATCTACTTTTCGGGAAAGTAGATTATCGAATTTTTGGGGAAGTAGATTATCGACTTTTTGGTAAAATATTACCTACTTTTAAGAAGTAGATTATCATAGAAAACGGGAAACTTGTATCACAGAAAATGGGAAATATCTACTTTCCGGGAAAGTTGGTTATCTACTTTCCTGAAAAGTAGATTATCTACTTTTCGGGAAAGTAGATTATCGACTTTTCGGGGAAGTAGATTATCGACTTTTTGGTGAAATATTACCTACTTTTAAGAAGTAGATTATCATAGAAAACGGGAAATTTGTATCACAGAAAATGGGAAATATCTACTTTCCGGGAAAGTTGGTTATCTACTTTCCCGAAAAGTAGATTATCTACTTTTCGGGAAAGTAGATTATCGACTTTTCGGGAAGTAGATTATCGACTTTTTGGTAAAATATTACCTACTTTTAAGAAGTAGATTATCATAGAAAACGGGAAATTTGTATCACAGAAAATGGGAAATATCTACTTTCCGGGAAAGTTGGTTATCTACTTTCCCGAAAAGTAGATTATCTACTTATAGGGAAAGTAGATTATCGACTTTTCGGGGAAGTAGATTATCGACTTTTTGGTAAAATATTACCTACTTTTAAGAAGTAGATTATCATAGAAAACGGGAAATTTGTATCACAGAAAATGGGAAATATCTACGTTCCGGGAAAGTTGGTTATCTACTTTCCCGAAAGGTAGATTATCTACTTTTAGGTAAAGTAGATTATCGACTTTTCGGGGAAGTAGATTATCGACTTTTTGGTAAAATATTACCTACTTTTAAGAAGTAGATTATCATAGAAATGGGAAATTTGTATCACAGAAAATGAAATATCTACTTTCCGGGAAGTTGGTTACCACTCTCGAAAAGTAGATTATCTACTCGGGAAAGTAGATTATCGACTTTTTCGGGAAATGAATTATCGACTTTTTTTAACTTCTTTTAGAAGTAGATTATCATAGAAAACGGGAAATTTGTATCATAAAAAATGGGAAATATCTACTTTCCGGGAAAGTTAGTTATCTACTTTCCCGAAAAGTAGATACATTTTCTACTTTTCGGGAAAGTAGATTATCGACTTTTCGAGGAAGTAGATTTTCGAATTTTGGGGGAAATATTACCTAATTTTGCGAAGTAGATTATCATAGAAAACGGGAAATTTGTATCATAAAACATGGGAAATATCTACTTTCCGGGAAAGTTGGTTATCTACTTTCTCGAAAAGTAGATACATTTTCTACTTTTCGGGAAAGTAGATTATCGACTTATCTGGGAAGTAGATTTTCGAATTTTGGTAAATAATACCTACTTTTTAGTAGATTATCATAGAAAACGAAAATTTGTATCTGAAAATGGGGAAATATCTACTTTCCGGGAAAGTTGGTTATCTACTTTCCCGAAAAAGTAGATTATCTACTTTTCGGGAAAGTAGATTATCGACTTTTCGGGGAAGTAGATTATCGACTTTTTGGTAAAATATTAACTACGTTTAAGAAGTAGATTATCATAGAAAACGGGAAATTTGTATCACAGAAACTGGGAAATATCTACTTTCCGGGAAAGTTGGTTATCTACTTTCTCGAAAAGTAGATTATCGACTTTTCGGGGAAGTAGATTATCGACTTTTTGGTAAAATATTACCTACTTTTAAGAAGTAGATTATCATAGAAAACGGGAAATTTGTATCACAAAAAATGGGAAATATCTACTTTCCGGGAAAGTTGGTTATCTACTTTCCCGAAAAGTAGATTATCTACTTTTCGGGAAAGTAGATTA
>NW_024724411.1:0-18433 GCF_018991925.1 Homarus americanus
TATGCTCGATCTAGGGACTTTGTTATTCTGGGCAAGGGGACTTTTTTATACTCGATCAGGGGACTTTGTTATACTGGACCAGGGGACTTTGTTATACTCGATCAGGAGACTATGTTATACTCGATCAGGGGACTTTGTTATACTCGTCTAGGGGGCTTTTTTATACTCGATCAGGGGACTTTGTTATACTCGACCAGAGAACTTTTTTATTCCTGAACAATGAACTTTGTTATACTCGATGAGGGCCCTTTGTTATACTCGATTAGGGGACTTTGTTATACTCGATGAGGAGGCTTTGTTATACTCGATCACGGGACTTTTTTATACTCGATCAGGGGACTTTGTTACACTGGTCCAGAGGACATTTTCATACTCGATTAGGGGACTTTGTTATACTCGATTAGGGGACTTTTGTTACACTCGATCAGGGGACTTTGTTATACTCGACCAGGGGCCTTTATTATACTCGATTAGGGGACTTTGTTATACTCGATATGGGGTTTTTGTTATACTCGATAAGGGGAATTTGTTATACTCGATAAGGGGACTTTGTTAGACTCGAACAGGGGACTTTGTTATACTCGACCAGGGGACTTTGTTATACTCGATTAGGCGGCTTTGTTGTACTCGATCAGGGGACTTTCTTATACTCGATGAGGGGCCTTTGTTATACTCGATCAAGGGCCTTTGTTATACTAGATCAGGGGACTTTGTTATACTCGATTAGAGGCCTTTTTTGGACTCGATTAGGGGACTTTGTTATACTCGAGGAGGGGGCTTTATTATACTCGATCAGGGGACTTTGTTATACTCGATCAGGAGGCTTTGTTGTACTCGGTCAGGGAACTATACTATACTCGACCAGGGGACATTGTTATAATCGACCAGGGGGCTTTGTTATACTCGATTTGGGGACTTTGATATAATCGATCAGGAGGCTTTGTTTTATTCGATCAGGGGACTTTGCTATACTTGACTAGGGGACTTTGTTATACTCGAACAGGGGGCTTTGTTATACTCGACCAGAGAACTTTTTTATACCTGACCAATGAACTTTGTTATACTCGATGAGGGGCCTTTGTTATACTCGATTAGGGGACTTTGTTATACTCGATCAGGAGACTTTGGTATACTCGTCTAGGGTGCTTTTTTATACTCGATCAGGGGAATTTGTTATACTCGATCAGAGGACTTTGTCTTACATGATCAGGGCCCTTTGCTATACTCGAACAGGGGACTTTGTTATAATCGATCAGGGGACTTTGTTATGCTCGATATGGGGACTTTGTTATACCGGGCCAGGGGACTTTTTTGTACTCGATCAGGGGACTTTGTTATACTGGACCAGAGGATTTTTTTATACTCGATCAAGGGACTTTGTTATACACGATCACTGGACTTTTGTTATACTCGATCAGGGGACTTTTTTTACTCGACCAGAGGCCTTTGTTATACTCGATCAGGGGACTTTGTTATACTCGATAAGGGGACTTTGTTATACTCGATAAGGGCAATATGTTATACTCGATAAGGGGATTCAATGTTAGACTCGAACAGGGGAATTTGTTATACTCGACGAGGGGACTTTATTATACTCGATCAGGGGATATGTTATACTTGATTAGGGGACTTTGTTAAACTCGATCAGGGGACTTTGTTATACTTGATCAGAGGACTTTGTTATACTCGACCAGACGCCTTTGTTATACTCGATCAGGGGACTTTGTTATACTCGATAAGGGGACTTTGCTATACTCGATAAGCGGAATATGTTATTCTCGATAAGGGGATTTAATGTTAGACTCGAACTGGGGACTTTGTATACTCGACCAGGGGACTTTGTTATGTTCGATCAGGGGATATGTTATACTCGATCAGAGAACTTTGTTATACTCGATCAGGGGACTTTGTTATACTTGATTAGGGGACTTTGTTATACTCGATCAGGGGACTTTGTTGTACTTGATCAGAGGACTTTGTTATACTCGACCAGGGGCCTTTGTTATGCTCGATTAGAAAACTTTGTTATACTCGACCAGAGGACTTTGTTATACTCCACCAGGGACTTGTTATACTCGATCAGGGGATATGTTATACTCGATCAGGGGACTTTGTTATACTCGACCAGAGAACTTTTTTATACTTGATCAGGGGACTTTGTCATACTCGATCAGTGGACTTTCCTATATTTGACCGATGGACTTTGCAATACTCGATGAGGGGTCGTTGTTATACTCTATCAAGGGACTTTGTTATACTCGACAAGGGACCTTTGTTATACTCGATCAAGGGATATGTTATACCCGATCAGGGGACTTTGTTATACTCGATTAGGGGACTTTGTTATACTTGATTAGGGGACTTTGTTATACTCGATCAGGGGACTTTGTTATATTGATCAGAGGAATTTGTTATACTCGACCAGGGGACTTTGTTATACTCCACCAGGAACTTGTTATACTCGATCAGGGGATATGTTATATTCGATCAGGGGACTTTGTTATACTCGGTTCAGGGGACTTTGTAATACTCGTCCAGGGGGCTTTGTTATACTAGTATCAGAGGACTTTGTTATACTCGATGAGGGGAGTTTGTCTTACTCGATCAGGGCCCTTTGTTATACTCGACCATGGGACTTTGTTATAATTGATTAGGGGACTTTGTTATGCTCGTTATGGGGACTTTGTTAAACTGGGCCAGGAGACGTTGTTATACTCGATCAGGGGATATGTTATACTCGTTCAGGGGACTTTTTTATACTGGAGCAGGGGACTTTGTTATACTCGATCAGGGGACTTTGTTATACTCGATCAGGGAACTTTGTTATACTCGTCCAGGGGTTTTTGTTATACTCGATTATGGGACTTTGTTATACTCGATCAGGGGACTTTGTCTTACTCGATCAGGGCCCTTTGCTATACTCGACCGGGGGACTTTGTTATAATCGATGAGGGGTCTATGGTATGCTCGATCTAGGGACTTTTTTATTCTGGGCAAGGGGGCTTTTTTATACTCGCTCAGGGGGCTTTGTTACAATGGACCAGAGGACATTTTTATACTCGATTAGGGTACTTTGTTATACTCGATTAGGGGACTTTTGTTACACTCGATCAGGGGACTTTGTTATACTCGAACAGGGGCCTTTGTTATACTCGATTAGGGACTTTTTTATACTCGAGCAGGGGGCTTTGTTATACTCGATTAGGGGACTTTGTTATACTCGATCAGAGAACTTTATTATACCTGTCCAATGAACTTTGTTATACTCGATGAGGGGCCTTTGTTATACTCGATTAGGGGTCTTTGTTATACTCGATCAGGAGGCTTTGTTATACTCGATCAGGGACTTTGTTATACTCGATCAGGGACTTTGTTATACTGGACCAGAGACTTTGTTATACTCTGATCGGAGACTATGTTATACTCGATCAGGGACTTTGTTTATACTCGTCTAGGGGCTTTTATACTCGATCAGGGACTTTGTTATACTCGACCAGAAGAACTTTTTATTCTAGACAATGAACTTTGTTATACTCGATGGGGGCCTTTGTTATATACTCGATTAAGGGACTTTGTTATATACTCGATCAGGAGGCTTTGTTATATACTCGATCGAGGACTTTTATACTCGATCAGGGGACTTTGTTACACTGGTCCAGAGGACATTTTCATACTCGATTAGGGGACTTTGTTATACTCGATTAGGGGACTTTTGTTACACTCGATCAGGGGACTTTGTTATACTCGACCAGGGGCCTTTATTATACTCGATTAGGGGACTTTGTAATACTCGATATGGGGACTTTGTTATACTCGATAAGGGGAATTTGTTATACTCGATAAGGGGACTTTGTAAGACTCGAACAGGGGACTTTGTTATACTCGACCAGGGGACTTTGTTATACTCGATTAGGCGGCTTTGTTATACTCGATCAGGGGACTTTCTTATACTCGATGAGGGGCCTTTGTTATACTCGATGAGGGGCCTTTGTTATAATAGATCAGGGGACTTTGTTATACTCGATTAGAGGCCTTTTTTTGACTCGATTAGGGGACTTTGTTATACTCGAGCAGGGGGCTTTGTTATACTCGATCAGGGGACTTTGTTATACTCGATCAGGAGGCTTTGTTGTACTCGTCAGGAGACTTTACTATACTCGACCAGGGGACATTGTTATACTCGACCAGGGGGCTTTGTTCTACTCGATTAGGGGACTTTGTAATAATCGATCAGGAGGCTTTGTTTTATTCGATCAGGGGACTTTGCTATACTTGACTAGGGGACTTTGTTATACTCGAACAGGGGGCTTTGTTATACTCGACCAGAGAACTTTTTTATACTTGACCAATGAAATTTGTTATACTCGTTGAGGGGCCTTTGTTATACTCGATTAGGGGACTTTGTTATACTCGATCAGGAGGCTTTGTTATACTCGATCAGGGGACTTTGTTATTCTCGATCAGGGGACTTTGTTATACTGGACCAGGGGACTTTGTTATACTCGATCAGGGGACTTTGTTATACTCGATCAGGGGCCTTGATATACTCGATCACAGGACTTTGTCTTACATGATCAGGGCCCTTTGTTATACTCGACCAGGGGACTTTGTTATAATCGATCAGGGGACTTTGTTATGCTCGATATGGGGACTTTGTTATACCGGGCCAGGGGACTTTTTTGTACTCGATCAGGGGACTGTGTTATACTGGACCAGAGGATTTTTTATACTCGATCAAGGGACTTTGTTATACTCGATCACTGGAGTTTTGTTATACTCGATCAGGGGACTTTTTTATACTCGACCAGAGGCCTTTGTTATACTCGATCAGGGGACTTTGTTATACTTTTAAAGGGGACTTTGTTATACTCGATAAGGGCAATATGTTATACTCGATAAGGGGATTTAATGTTAGACTCGAACAGGGGACTTTGTTATACTCGACCAGGGGACTTTGTTATACTCGATCAGGGGACTTTGTTATACTTGATTAGGGGACTTTGTTATACTCGATCAGGGGACTTTGTTATACTTGATGAGAGGACTTTGTTATACTCGACCAGACGCCTTTGTTATACTCGATCAGGGACTTTGTTATACTCGATAAGGGACTTTGCTATACTCCAAATGGGAATATGTTATTCTCGATAAGGGGATTTAATGTTAGACTCGAACTGGGGACTTTGTTATACTCGACCAGGGGACTTTGTTATATTCGATCAGGGGATATGTTATACTCGATCAGAGAACTATGTTATACTCGATCAGGGGACTTTGTTATACATGATTAGGGGACTTTGTTATACTCGATCAAGGGACTCTGTTGTACTTGATCAGAGGACTTTGTTATACTCGACCAGGGGCCTTTGTTATGCTCGATTAGAAAACTTTGTTATACTCGACCAGGGGACTTTGTTATACTCCACCAGGGACTTGTTATACTCGATCAGGGGATATGTTATACTCGATCAGGGGACTTTGTTTTACTCGACCAGGGAACTTTTTTATACTTGATCAGGGGACTTTGTCATACTCGATCAGTGGACTTTCCTATATTTGACCGATGGACTTTGCAATACTCGATGAGGGGTCGTTGTTATACTCTATCAAGGGACTTTGTTATACTCGACCAGGGAAATTTGTTATACTCGATCAAGGGATATGTTATACCCGATCAGGGGAATTTGTTATACTCGATGAGGGGACTTTGTTATACTTGATTAGGGGACTTTGTTATACTCGATCAGGGGACTTTGTTATACTTGATCAGAGGAATTTGTTATACTCGACCAGGGGACTTTGTTATACTCCACCAGGAACTTGTTATACTCGATC
Source organism: Homarus americanus (assembly GCF_018991925.1). NCBI lineage: Eukaryota > Metazoa > Arthropoda > Malacostraca > Decapoda > Nephropidae > Homarus > Homarus americanus. Next base: position 5,836 of record NW_024724411.1, read on the forward strand.
AGGGGATATGTTATACTCTATCAGGGGCCTTTGTTATACTCGGTTCAGGGGACTTTGTTATACTCGTCCAGGGGGCTTTGTTATACTAGCATCAGAGGACTTTGTTATACTCGATGAGGGGAGTTTGTCTTACTCGATCAGGGCCCTTTGTTATACTCGACCATGGGACTTTGTTATAATTGATTAGGGGACTTTGTTATGCTCGTTCTGGGGACTTTGTTAATCTGGGCCAGGAGACGTTGTTATACTCGATCAGGGGATATGTTATACTCGTTCAGGGGACTTTGTTAAACTGGAGCAGGGGACTTTGTTATACTCGATCAGGGGACTTTGTTATACTCGATCAGGGAACGTTGTTATTCTCGTCCAGGGGGTTTTGTTATTCTCGATTAGGGGACTTTGTTATACTCGATCAGGGGACTTTGTCTAACTCGATCAGGGCCCTTTGCTATACTCGACCGGGGGACTTTGTTATAATCGATGAGGGGTCTTTGGTATGTTCGATCTAGGGACTTTTTTATTCTGGGCAAGGGGGCTTTTTTATACTCGCTCAGGGGGCTTTGTTACAATGGACCAGAGGACATTTTTATACTCGATTAGGGGACTTTGTTATACTCGATTAGGGGACTTTTGTTACGCTCGATCAGGGGACTTTGTTATACTCGAACAGGGGCCTTTGTTATACCCGATTAGGGACTTTTTTATACTCGAGCAGGGGGCTTTGTTATACTCGATTAGGGGACTTTGTTATACTCGATCAGGAGGCTTTGTCTTATTCGATCAGGGGACTTTGCTATACTCGACCAGGGGACTTTGTTATACTCGAACAGGGGAATTTGTTATAGTCGACCAGGGAACATTTTTATACTTGACCAATGAACTTTGTTATACTCGATGAGGGGTCTTTGTTATACTCGATTAGGGGACTTTGTTATACTCGATGAGGACGCTTTGTTTTTCTCGATCAGGGGACTTTGCTATACTCGACCAGGGGACTTTGTTATACTGGGCCAGGGGACTTTTTTATACTCAATCAGTGGACTTTGTTATACTCGATCAGGGGACTTTGTTATACTCGTCTAGGGGGCTTTTTTATACTCGATCAGGGGACTTTGTTATACTTGATCAGAGGACTTTGTCTTACTCGCTCAGGGCCCTTTGCTATACTCGACCAGGGGACTTTGTTATAATCGTACAGGGTACTTTGTTATGCTCGATATGGGGACTTTGTTATACCGGGCCAGGGGACTTTTTTATACTCGATCAGGGGACTTTGTTATACTCGATCACTGGACTTTTGTTATATTCGATCATGGGATTTAATGTTAGACTCGAACAGGGGACTTTGTTATACTCGACCAGGGGACTTTGTTATAATCGATCAGGGGATATGTTATACTCGATAAGGGGCTTTGTTATACTTGATCAGAGGACTTTGTTATACTCGACCAGGGGCCTGTGTTATGCTCGATTATAAAACTTTGTTATACTCGACCAGGGGACTTTCTTATACTCCACCAGGGACTTGTTATACTCGATCAGGGGATATGTTATACTCGTTCAGGGGACTTTGTTATACTCGGTTCAGGGGACTTTGTTATACTCGTCCACTGGGCTTTGTTATACTAGCATCAGAGGACTTTGTTATACTCGATGAGGGGACTTTGTCTTACTTGATGAGGAACCTTTGTTATACTCGACCAGGGGACTTTGTTATAATCGATTAGGGGACTTTGTTATGCTCGATCTGGGGAATTTGTTTAACTGGGCCAGGAGAAGTTGTTATACTCGATCAGGGGATATGTTATACTCGATCAGGGGTCTTTGTTATACTGGAGCAGGGGACTTTGTTATACTCGTTCAGGGGAGTTTGTTATACTCGATCAGTGAACTTTGTTATTCTCATCCAGGGGGCTTTGTTATATTCGATGAGGGGACTTTGTTATACTCGATGAGAGAACTTTATTATACTCGTCTAGGGGGCTTTGTTATACTCGATCAGGGGACTTTGCTATACTCGATCAGGAAAATTTGGTATGCTTGATCTAGGGACTTTGTTATACTGGGCCAGGGAACTTTTTTATACTCGATCAGGGGACTTTGTTACACTGGACCAGGGGACATTTTTATACTCGATCAGGGGACTTTGTTATACTTGATCAGGGGACTTTTGTTACACGCGATCAGGGGACTTTGTTAAACTCGACCAGGGGCCTTTGTTATACTCGATCAGGGGACTTTGTTATACGCTTTCAGGAGACTTTGTTATACTCGATTAGGGGCCTTTGTGATACTCGATCAGGGGACTTTCTTATACTCCACTAGGGACTTTCTTATATTCGATCAGGGGATATGTAATACTCGATCAGGGAACTTTGTTATACACGATCAGGGATCTTTGTTATACTCGGCCAGGGGGCTTTGTTATACTCGATCAGGGGACTTTGTCTCATTCGATCAGGGCCTTTGTTATACTCGATCTGGGGACTTTGTTATAATCGATAAGGGGACTTTGTTACGCTCGATCTGGGGACTTTGTTATACTGGGCCAGGAGACTTTGTAATACTCGATCAGGGGATATGTTATACTCGATCAGGGGACTTTGTTATACTGGACCAGGGGACTTTGTTATACTCGATCATGGGACTTTGTTATACTCAATCAGGGAACTTTGTTATACTCGTCCAGGGGGCTTTGTTATACTCGATTAGGGGACTTTGTTATACTCGATCAGGGGACTTTGTCTTACTCGATCAGGGCCCTTTGCTATTCTCGACCAGGAGACTTTGTTATAATGGATCAGGGGACATTGTTATGCTCGATCTGGGACTTTGTTATACTCGATCAGTGGACTTTCCTATATATGACCAATGGACTTTGCTAAACTCGATGAGGGGCCTTGGTTATACTCGATCAGGGGACTTTATTATACTCGACCAGGGGACTTTGTTATACTCGATCAGGGGACTTTATCATACTCGACCAGAGGACTTTGTTATACTCGATCAGAGGATATGTTATACTCGATCAGGCGGCTTTGTTATACTTGATCAGGGGACTTTGTTATACTTGATTATGGGACTTTGTTATACTCGATCAGGGGACTTTGTTACACTGGACCAGGGGACATTTTTATGCTCGATTAGGGGACTTTGTTATTCTCGATCAAGGGACTTTTGTTAAACTCGATCAGGAAACTTTGTTATACTCGATTAGGGGACTTTGTTATACTCGATAAGGGGACTTTGTTATACCTCGATAAGGGGAATTTGTTATACTCGATAAGGGGACTTTGTTAGACTCGAACAGGGGACTTTGTTATACTCGACCAGGGGACTTTGTTATACTCGATTTGGCGGCTTTGTTATACTCGATCAGGGGACCTTCTTATACTCGATGTGGGGCCTTTGTTATACTCGATGAGGGGCCTTTGTTATACTAGATCAGGGGACTTTGTTATACTCGATTAGAGGCCTTTTTTGGACTCAATCAGAGGACTTTGTTATACTCGAGCAGGGGGCTTTGACATACTCGATCAGGGGACTTTGTTATACTCGATGAGGAGGCTTTGTTTTACTCGATCAGGGGACTTTGCTACACTCGACCAGGGGACTTTGTTATACTCGAGTAGGGGGCTTTGTTATACTCGATTAGGGGACTTTGTTATACTCGATGAGGAGGCTTTGTTATACTCAATCAGGGGACTTTGCTATACTCGACCAGGGGACTTTGTTATACTCGATTAGTGGACTTTGTTATACTCGACCAGGGAACTTTTTTATCCTTGACCAATGGACTTTGTTATACTCGATGAAGGACATTTGTTTTACTCGATGAGGGGACTTTGTTATACTCGACCAGGGGACTTTGTTATACTCGATCAGGGGACTTTTTTATACTCGACCAGAGGACTTTGTTATACACAATCATGGAATATGTTATACTTGATCAAGGGACTTTGTTATACTCAACAAGGGGACTTTGTTATACTCGATCAGGGGACTTTGTTATACTCTAAAGGGAACTTTGTTATACTCGATCAGGGGACTTTGTTATACTCGATCAGAGGACTTTGTCTTACTCGATCAGGGCCCTTTGCTATACTCGACCAGGGGACTTTGTTATAATCGATCAGGGTACTTTGTTATGCCGGGCAGGAACTTTTATGCTCGATCAGGGGACTGTTATGCTCGATCACTGGACTTTTCATTATATTGATCAGGGTTGTGTTGGACTCGAACAGGGGACTTTGTATACTAGATCACGGGACTTTGTTATACTCGATCTGGGTACTTTGTTATACTCGATCAGGGGACTTTGTTATACTCCACCAGGGGACTTTGTTATACTCGATCAAGGGACTTTGTATACTCGACCAGGAAACTTTGTTATACTTGATCTGAGGATTTTGTTATACTCGATCAGGGGACTTTGTTATACTCGACCAGAGAACTTTGTTATACACGATGAGGGGATATGTTATACTCGATCTGGGGGATTTGTTATACTCGATCAGGGGACTTTGATATATAGTTCAGGGGACTTTATTGCCACTCGATCAGGATATGTATCGTCAGGGAAACTGTTATATACTAGCATCAGGGGACTTTGTTATACTCAATGAGGGGACTTATAAATTAGGGACAACTGTTATACTCGACCAATGGACTTTGTATTTATAATCGATTAGGGGACTTGTTATATATACTCGATCGAGAATTGCCAAAACGGGCGGAGACGTTGTTATACTCGATCAGGGGATATGTTATACTCGATCGAGACTTTGTTATACTGGAGCAGGGGACTTTGTTATACTTGATCAGAGGACTTTGTTATACTCGATCAGTGAACTTTGTTATTCTCATCCAGGGGGCTTTGTTATACTCGATGAGGGGACTTTGTTGTACTCGATCAGGGGACTTTGTCTTACTCGATCAGGGCCCTTTGCTATACTCGACCGGGGGACTTTGTTACAATCGATCAAGGGTCTTTGGTATGCTCGATCTAGGGACTTTGTTATTCTGGGCAAGGGGGCTTTTTTATACACGATCAGGGGACTTTGTTACACTGGACCAGAGGACATTTTTATCCTCGATCAGGGGACTTTGTTACACTGAACCAGAGGACATTTTTATACTCGATTAGGGGACTTAGTTATACTCGATTAGGGGACTTTTGTTACACTCGATCAGGGGACTTTGTTATACTCGACCAGGGGCCTTTTATATACTCGATTAGGGGACTTTGTTATACTCGATATGGGGACTTTGTTATACTCGATAAGGGGAATTTATTATTCTCGATAAGGGGACTTTGTTAGACTCGAATAGGGGACTTTGTTATACTCTACCAGGGGACTTTGTTATACTCGAACAGGGGACTTTGTTATACTCGATGTGGGGTCTTTGTTATACTCGATAAGGGGCCTTTGTTATACTAGATCAGGGGACTTTGTTATACTCGATTAGAGGCCTTTTTGGACTCGATTAGGGGACTTTGTTATACTCGATCAAGGGACTTTGCTATACTCAACCAGGGGACTTTGTTATACTCGAGCAGGGGGCTTTGTTATACTCGATTAGGGGACTCTGTTATACTCGATCAGGACGCTTTGTTATATTCGATCAGGGGACTTTGCTATACTCGACCAGGGGACTTTGTTATACTCGAACAGGGGACTTTGTCATACTCGACCAGGGGACTTTGTTATACTCGATCAGAGGCCTTTGATATACTTGATCAGGGGACTTTGTTACACTCGATTAGGGGCCTTTTTTGGACTCGATGAGGGGCCTTTGTTATACTCGATCAGGAGACTTTGTTATACTCGATCAGGTGACTTTCTTATACTCGAGCAGGGGGCTTTGTTATATTCGATCAGGGGACTTTGTTATACTCGATGAGGAGGCTTTGTTATACTCGACCAGGGGACTTTTTTATACTTGACCAGAGGACTTTGCTATATTCGATTAGGGAAATTTGTTATGCTCGATCAGGGGACTTTGTTATACTCGAGCAGGGGACTTTGTTTACTCGATCAGGGGACTTTTTTATACTCGACCAGAGGACTTTGTTATATTCGATTAGGGGACTTTGTTATACTCGAACCAGGGGACTTTTTTATACTTGACCAATGGAATTTGTTCTACTCAATGAGGGGCCTTTGTTATATTCGATCAGGGGACTTTGTTATACACGACCAGGAGACTTTGTTATATGCGATCAGGGGACTTTTTTATACTCGACCAGAGGACTTTGTTATACTCGATCAGGGGATATGTTATACTCGATCAGGGGACTTTGTTATACTCAACCAGAGGACTTTGTTATACTCATTCAGGGGACTTTTTTATACTTGACCAATGGACTTTGTTCTACTCAATGAGGGGCCTTTGTTATACTCGATCAGGGTACTTTGTTATACACGACCAGGAGACTTTGTTATACGCGATCAGGGGACATTTTTATACTCGACCAGAGGACTTTGTTATACTCGATCAGGGGATATGTTATACTCGATCAGGGGACTTTGTTACACTCAACCAGAGGACTTTGTTATACTCATATAGGTGACTTTGTTATACTCGATTTGGGGCCTTTGTTATATTTGATGAGGGGGTTTTGATTATACTCGACCAGGGGACTTTGTTATGCTCGATCAGGGGACTTTGTTATACTCGATCAGGGGATATGTTATACTCGAACAGAGGACTTTGCTATACTCGATCAGGGGACTTTGTTATACTTGATTAGGGGACTATGTTATACTTGATCAGAGGACTTTGTTATACTTGATCAGAGGACTTTGTTAGACTCGACAAGGGGCCTTTGTTATGCTCAATTAGAAAACTTTGTTATACTCGACCAGGGGATTTGTTATACTCCACCAGGGACTTTGTTATACTCGATCAGGGGATATGTTATACTCGACAACTGGACTTTGTTATACTCGATAATGCGGCTTTGTTATACTCGATCAGGGGTTTTCTTATATAAATGAGGGCCTTGTTATGCCGATTAAAGGCCTTTGTTATACTAGATCAGGGTTTTGTTATACTCGATTAGAGGCCTTTTTGGACTAGATCAGAGACTTTATACTCGGTGGCAGGCTTTTATTGCTCTCGATCAGGGACTTTATTTATATACTCGATGAAACTGTTATACTCGATCAGGGGACTTTGCTATACTCGACCAGGGGACATTGTTATACTCGATCAAGGGACTTTGTTATACTCGACCAGGGATCTTTTTTATACTTGACTAATGGACTTTGTTATACTCGATGAGGGGACTTTGTTATACTCGACCAGGGGATTTTGTTATACTCGATCAGGGGACTTCTTTATACTCGACCAGAGGACTTTGTTATACTCAATCAGGAGATATGTTATACTCGATCAGGGGACTTTGTTATACTCAACCAGGGGACTTTGTTATACTCGATCAGGGGACTTTGCTATACTCGACCAGGGGACTTTGCTATACTCGACCAGGGGACTTTTTTATACTTGATCAGGGGAATTTGTCTTTCTCGACCAGAGGCCTTTGTTATACTCGATCGGGGGACTTTGTTATACTCGATGAGTGGACTTTACTATATTTGACCAACGGACTTTGCTATACTCGATGAGGGGTCTTTGTTATACTCGATCAGGGGACTTTTTTATACTCGACCGGAAGACTTTGTTATACTCGATCAGGTGATATGTTACACTCGATCCGGGGACTTTGTTATTCTCGACGAGGGGCCTTTTTATACTCGATTAGAAAACTTTGTTATACTCGACCAGGAGACTTTGTGATACTCGATCAGTGGACTTTGTTATACTCCATCAGGGACTTTGTTATATTCGATCAGGGGATATGTAATACTCGATCAGGGGACTTTGTTATACTCGATCAGGGGACTTTGTCTTACTCGAGCAGGGCCCTTTGCTATACTCGACCGGGGGACTTTGTTATAATCGGTGAGGGGTCATTGGTATGCTCGATCTAGGGACTTTTTTATTCTGGGCAAGGGGGCTTTTTTATATCGATCAGGGGCTTTGTTACAATGGACCAGAGGACATTTTTATACTCGATTAGGGGACTTTGTTATACTCGATTAGGGGACTTATGTTGCACTCGATCAGGGGACTTTGTTATACTCGAACAGGGGCCTTTGTTATACTCGATTAGGGACTTTTTTATACTCGAGCAGGGGGCTTTGTTATACTCGATTAGGGGACTTTGTTATACTCGATCAGGAGGCTTTGTCTTATTCGATCAGGGGACTTTGCTATACTCGACCAGGGGACTTTGTTATACTCGAACAGGGGAATTTGTTATAGTCGACCAGGGAACATTTTTATACTTGACCAATGAACTTTGTTATACTCGATGAGGGGTCTTTGTTATACTCGATTAGGGGACTTTGTTATACTCGATGAGGACGCTTTGTTTTTCTCGATCAGGGGACTTTGCTATACTCGACCAGGGGACTTTGTTATACTGGGCCAGGGGACTTTTTTATACTCAATCAGCGGACTTTGTTGTACTCGATCAGGGGACTTTGCTATACTCGTCTAGGGGGCTTTTTTATACTCGATCAGGGGACTTTGTTTTACTCGATCAGAGGACTTTGTCTTACTCGATCAGGGCCCTTTGCTATACTCGACCAGGGGACTTTGTTATAATCGATCAGGGTACTTTGTTATGCTCGATATGGGGACTTTGTTATACCGGGCCAGGGGACTTTTTTATACTCGATCAGGGGACTTTGTTATACTCGATCACTGGACTTTTGTTATACTCGATCAGGGGATTTAATGTTAGACCCGAACAGGGGACTTTGTTATACTCGACCAGGGGACTTTGTTATAATCGATCAGGGGACTTTGTTATACTTGATTAAGGGACTTTGTTATACTCGATCAGGGGACTTTGTTATACTTGATCAGAGGACTTTGTTATACTCGACCAGGGGCCTGTGTTATGCTCGATTAGAAAACTTTGTTATACTCGACCAGGAGACTTTCTTATACTCCACCAGGGACTTGTTATACTCGATCAGGGGATATGTTATACTCGATCAGGGGACTTTGTTATACTCGGTTCAGGGGACTTTGTTATACTCGTCCAGGGGGCTTTGTTATACTAGCATCAGAGGACTTTGTTATGCTCGATGAGGGGACTTTGACTTACTCGATGAGGAACCTTTGTTATACTCGACCAGGGGACTTTGTTATAATCGATTAGGGACTTTGTTATGCTCGATCTGGGGAATTTGTTAAACTGGGCCAGGAGACGTTGTTATACTCGATCAGGGGATATGTTATACTCGATCAGGGGTCTTTGTTATACTGGAGCAGGGGACTTTGTTATACTCGTTCAGGGGACTTTGTTATTCTCATCCAGGGGGCTTTGTTATACTCGATGAGGGGACTTTGTTATACTCGATGAGAGAACTTTGTTATACTCGTCTAGGGGGCTTTGTTATACTCGATCAGGGGACTTTGCTATACTCGATCAGGGAAATTTGGTATGCTTGATCTAGGAACTTTGTTATACTGGGCCAAGGAACTTTTTTATAATCGATCAGGGGACTTTGTTACAGTGGACCAGGGGACATTTTTATACTCGATCAGGGGACTTTGTTATACTTGATCAGGGACTTTTGTTACACTCGATCAGGGGACTTTGTTATACTCGACCAGAGGCCTTTGTTATACTCGATCAGGGGACTTTGTTATACGCGATCAGGAGACTTTGTTAAACTCGATTAGGGGCTTTTGTGATACTCGATCAGGGGACTTTGTTATACACGATCAGGGATCTTTGTTATACTCGTCCAGGGGGCTTTGTTATACTCGATCAGGGGACTTTGTTATACTCGATCAGGGGACTTTGTCTCATTCGATCAGGGCCTTTGATATACTCGACTTGGGGACTTTGTTATAATCGATCAGGGGACTTTGTTACGCTCGATCTGGGGACTTTGTTATACTGGGCCAGGAGACTTTGTAATACTCGATCAGGGGATATGTTATACTCGATCAGGGGACTTTGTTATACTGGACCAGGGGACTTTGTTATACTCGATCATGGGACTTTGTTATACTCGACCAGGGGACATTGTTATACTCGATCAAGGGACTTTGTTATACTCGACCAGGGATCTTTTATATACTTGACCAATGGACTTTGTTATACTCGATGAGGGGACTTTGTTATACTCGACCAGGGGATTTTGTTATACTCGATCAGGGGACTTCTTTATACTCGACCAGAGGACTTTGTGATACTCAATCAGGAGATATGTTATACTCGATCAGGGGACTTTGTTATACTCGATTAGGGGACTTTGTTATACTCGACCAGGGGACTTTTTTCTACTTGATCAGGTGAATTTGTCTTACTCGATCAGGGGACTATGTTATTCTCGACCGGAAGACTTTGTTATACTCGATCAGGTGATATGTTACACTCGATCCGGGGACTTTGTTATTCTCGACGAGGGGCCTTTTTATACTCGATTAGAAAACTTTGATATACTCGACCAGGAGACTTTGTGATACTCGATCAGTGGACTTTGTTATACTCCACCAGGGACTTTGTTATATTCGATCAGGGGATAGGTAATACTCGATCAGGGGACTTTGTTATACTCGATCAGGGAACTTTGTCTTACTCGAGCAGGGCCCTTTGCTATACTCGACCGGGGGACTTTGTTATAATCGATGAGGGGTCTTTGGTATGCTCGATCTAGGGACTTTTTTATTCTGGGCAAGGGGGCTTTTTTATACTCGATCAGGGGGCTTTGTTACAATGGACCAGTGGACATTTTTATACTCGATTAGGGGACTTTGTTATACTCGATTAGGGGACTTTTGTTACACTCTATCAGGGGACTTTGTTATACTCGAACAGGGGCCTTTGTTATACTCGATTAGGGACTTTTTTATACTCGAGCAGGGGGCTTTGTTATACTCGATTAGGGGACTTTGCTATACTCGACCAGGGGACTTTGTTATACTCGAACAGGGGAATTTGTTATAGTCGACCAGGGAACATTTTCATACTTGACCAATGAACTTTGTTATACTCGATGAGGGGTCTTTGTTATACTCGATTAGGGGACTTTGTTATACTCGATGAGGACGCTTTGTTTTTCTCGATCAGGGGACTTTGCTATACTCGACCAGGGGACTTTGTTATACTGGGCCAGGGGACTTTTTTATACTCAATCAGTGGACTTTGTTATACTCGATCAGGGTACTTTGTTATACTCGTCTAGGGGGCTTTTTTATACTCGATCAGGGGACTTTGTTATACTCGATCAGAGGACTTTGTCTTACTCGATCAGGGCCCTTTGCTATACTCGACCAGGGGACTTTGTTATAATCGTACAGGGTACTTTGTTATGCTCGATATGGGGACTTTGTTATACCGGGCCAGGGGATTTATTTATACTCGATCAGGGTACTTTGTTATACTCGATCAGGGCCTTTGTTATACTCGATCAGGGGACTTTGTTATACTCGACCAGGGGGCTTTGTTATACTCGATCAGGGGACTTTGTTATACTCGACCAGGGGCCTTTGTTATACTCGATCACCGGATTTTGTTAGACTCGAACAGGGGACTTTGTTTTATTCGACTAGGGTACTTTGATATCCTCGATTCGGCGGGTTTGTTATACTCGATCAGGGAACTTTGTTATAATCGATGAGGGGCCTTTGTTATACTCGATCAGGGGCCTTTGTTATACTAGATCAAGGGACTTTGTTATACTCGATCAGGGGACTTTCTTATACTCGAGCAGGGGGGTGTGTTATACTCGATCAGGGGACTTTGTTATACTCGATGTGGAGGCTTTGTTATACTCGATGAGGAGACTTTGCTATACTCGACCAGGGGACTTTGTTATACTCTATCAGGGGACTTTGTTATACTCGACCAGGGGACTTTTTTATACTTGACCAATGGACTTTGTTATACTCGATGAGGGGCCTTTGTTATACTCGATCTGGGGACTTAGCTATACTCGATGAGGGGAATTTGTTATACTCCATCAGGGGACTTTTTTATACTCGACCAGAGGACTTTGTTATACTCGATCAGGGGACTTTGTTATACTCGACCAGTGGACTTTTTTATACTTGACCAATGGACTTTGTTATACTCAATGAGGGGCCTTTGTTATACTCGACCAGGGGACTTTGTTATACTCGACCAGGGGACATTGTTATATGTGATCAGGGGACTTTTTTTATACTCGATCAGGGAATTTGTTATTCTCAACCAGAACACATTGTTATACTCGATCAGGGGATATGTTATACTCGATCAGGGGACTTGGTTATACTGGACCAGAGGACTTTGTTATACTCGTCCAGGGGACTTTGTTATATTACGATCAGGGGACTTTGTTATTCTCGACCAGGGGACTTTGTTATACTCGACCAGAGGCCTTTGTTATACTCGGTCTGGGTGACTTTGTTATAATCGATCAAGGGACTTTGTTATGCTCGATCTGGGGAATTTGTTATACTGGGCCTGGAGACATTCTTATACTCGATCAGGAGGATATGTTATACTCGATCAGGGGACTTTTTT